>NC_063270.1:6316611-6619934 GCF_910591885.1 Bombus terrestris | reverse complement strand
GTAAAATGGAGTGAAAAAAGCGTTTAAACGTCGAAATATCAAAAACGGGAATGTAATAACGCTTAACTCTCTTTAAAATCGGCGAATTATTCCGATTTGCGAGTTTCCGGGCTTGTTTCGTCGCTGGAAAACGCGTGTACTACTTTCTGCATGTAAAATGGAGTGAAAAGAACTTTTAAACGTGGAATTATCTCAAACGGGATAAAAATATCTCTTAATTTTTTTTCAAAATCGACGAATGATTGCGATTTCCGTGTGTCTGGGCTTGTTTCGGCGTTGAAAAACGCGTGTACTACGTTCTGCATGTAAAATGGAGTGAAAATAGCGTTTAAACGTCGAAATATCACAAACGGGAAAGAAATAACGCTTAATTTTCTTTAAAATCGGCGAATGATTGTGATTTGCGAGTTTCTGGGCTTGTTTCGACGCTGGAAAACGCGTGCACTACGTTCTGCATGTAAAATGGCGTGAAAAGAGGGTGTAAACGTCGAATTATCCTTAACGGGATAAATAATATTTAATTTTCGTCAAAATCGGCTATTGATTGCGATTTGCGTGGGTCTGGGCTTGTTTCGACGCTGGAAAGCGCGTGCGCTACATTTTGCACGTATAACGGAGCTAAAAAAGCGTTAAAACCTCGAAGTATCTCAAATGGGTTAGAAATTACGAATAATCTTCGTCAAAATCGAGGAATGATTGCGATTTGCGTGTTTCTGGGCTTGTTTCGACGCTCGATAACGTGTGCATTACGTTTTGCATGTAAACTTGAGTGAAAAGATTTTCAACGTCGAAATATCTCAAACGGGATAGAAATTACGATTAATTTTCGTTAAAATCCACGAATGATTACGAGTGTCTGGGCTTGTTTCGACGCTGGAAAACGCGTGCACTACGTTCTGCACTTATAATGTAGTGAAAATAGCGTTTAAAGGTCGAAATATTTCAAATGGGTTAGAAATTACGTTTAATCTTCGTTAAAATCGGCGAACGATTGCGATTTGCGTGTTTCTGGGTTTGTTTCGACGCTGGAAAACGCGTGCACTACGTTCTGCATGTAAAATGGAGTGAAAAGAGCGTTTAAACGTCGAAATATCACAAACGGGAAAGAAATATCGCCTAATTTTCTTTAAAATCGGCGAATGATTACGAGTGTCTGGGCTTGTTTCGACGCTGGAAAACGCGTGCACTACGTTCTGCATGTAAAATGGAGTGAAAAGAGGGTGTAAACGTCGAATTATCCTTAACGGGATAAATAATATTTAATTTTCGTCAAAATCGGCTATTTATTGCGATTTGCGTGGGTCTAGGCTTGTTTCGACGCTGGAAAGCGCGTGCGCTACGTTTTGCACGTATAACGGAGTGAAAAAAGCGTTAAAACCTCGAAATATCTCAAATGGGTTAGAAATTACGAATAATCTTCGTCAAAATCGAGGAATGATTGCGATTTGCGTGTTTCTGGGCTTGTTTCGACGCTGGATAACGCGTGCACTACGTTCTGCATGTAAAATGGCGTGAAAAGAGGGTGTAAACGTCGAAATATCCTTAACGGGATAAATAATATTTAATTTTCGTCAAAATCGGCTATTGATTGCGATTTTCTTGTGTCTGGGCTTGTTTCGATGCTGGAAAGCGCGTGCACTACGTTCTGCATGTAAAATGCACTGAAAAGAGGGTGTAAACGTCGAATTATCTTTAACGGGATAAATAACGTTTAATTTTCGTTAAAATCGGCTATTGATTGCGATTTGCGTGTGCCTGGGCCTGTTTCGACGCTGGAAAGCGCGTGCGCTTCGTTTTGCAAGTATAACGGAGTGAAAAATGCGTTAAAAACTCGAAATATCTCAAATAGGTTAGAAATTACGAATAATCTTCGTCAAAATCGAGGAGTGATTGCGATTTGCCTGCTTCTGGGCTTGTTTCGACGCAGGAAAACGCGTGCATTATGTTTTGTATGTAAACTGGAGTGAAAAAAGCGTTTAAACGTGAAATTATTTCAAGAGGCAGAGAAGAATCGATTAATTTTTTTTAAAATCGAGGAATGATTGCGATTTGCGTGTTTCTGGGCTTGTTTCGACGCTGGATAACGCGTGCACTACGTTCTGCATGTAAAATGGCGTGAAAAGAGGGTGTAAACGTCGAATTATCCTTAACGGGATAAATAATATTTAATTTTCGTCAAAATCGGCTATTGATTGCGATTTGCGTGTGTCTGGGCTTGTTTCGTCGCTGGAAAGCGCGTGCGCTACGTTTTGCACGTATAACGGAGTGAAAAAAGCGTTAAAACCTCGAAATATCTCAAATGGGTTAGAAATTACGAATAATCTTCGTCAAAATCGAGGAATGATTGCGATTTGCGTGTTTCTGGGCTTGTTTCGACGCTGGATAACGCGTGCATTACGTTTTGCATGTAAACTGGAGTGAAAAGATTTTAAACGTCGAAATATCTCAAACGGGATAGAAATTACGATTAATCTTCTTCAAAATCGACGAATGATTGCGATTTGCGTGTTTCTGGGCTTGTTTCGACCCTGGAAAACGCGTGCACTACGTTCTGCATGTAAAATGGCGTGAAAAAAGCGTTAAAACCGCGAAATATCTCAAATGGGTTAGAAATTACGAATAATCTTCGTCAAAATCGTCGAATGATTGCGATTTGCGTGTGTCTGGGCTTGTTTCGACGCTGGAAAGCGCGTGCGCTACGTTTTGCACGTATAACGGAATGAAAAAAGCGTTAAACCCTCGAAATATCTCAAACGGGATAGAAATTACGATTAATCTACGTCAAAATCGACGAATGATTGCGATTTGCGTGTTTCTGGGCTTGTTTTGACGCTAGAAAACATCTGTACTACGTTCCGCACGCTTAATTTAGTGAAAGGAGAGTTTAAACGTCGTGACATCTCAAACGGGAGAGAAATAGCGCTTAATGTTCGACAAAATCGCCGAATGATTGCTAATTGCGTGTGTCTGGGCTTGTATCGACGCTCGAAAACGCCTGCCCCACGTTCTGCACGCATAACGCAGTGAAACGAGCGTTTAAACGTCGATATATCTCGCTGAGATATATCGCTGAGATATATATCTCGGTGAGAAATATCGCTTAATTTTCGACAAAATCTACGAATCGTTTGTTACGTTCTGTTCTGTTCGATTCGATCGATTCACTAATTATACGTCCTAAATAATTTACTTCATGTCGTAAGAACTCACACTTATCGGGCTGTAATCGTAATTTAGCATTCCTTAGTCTATCCATTAATTTGTGAAATTTACTTTCGTGTTCTTGAAGTGACCTCGAATAAATTACAATGTCATCCAGATAGACGAATAGTTCTATTCCTTGCAGTCCGGATAATACTGAGTTCATCAAGCGCTGAAATGTTGCTGGAGCATTTTTTAATCCAAAGGGCATTCTTTTGAATTGAAAGTGTCCGTACGGTGTCGAAAATGCAGTTTTATGGGCATCCTCCTGTGACATACGGATCTGATGGAATCCTGATGCCAAGTCAAACGTAGAAAAGTCTTTTGCACTTCCTAATTGATCCAATATTTCTGTGATATTGGGGAGTGGAAGAGCATCGCCGATCATTTTATCGTTCAGCTTCCTATAATCAATAACTAATCTCCAACGTTTGTTTCCTTGCGAATCGGGTTTTTTCAGTACGATCCATAACGGAGAATTGTATGGGGATATCGATGGTTCCACGATGTCTGTGTCTAATAATTCTTGAATTTGTCGATTTATTTCTTCTCGGTGTACTAGTGGATAACGATACTGTTTAGTATTAACTGGTATATCATCAGTTGTAATTATTCTATGTTCTAGAATTCCAGCTGCTTCCAGCGTATCTCCTGGAATATGAAATCTATCTTGATTATTACGAATCAATTTTTCGACGTTTTTCCTTTCCTCTTCGTTCAAGTGTTCAAGTCGTAGTAATTCAATTATTTTGTCAGATCTGCTTTCCTTTGTTTTTAAAATTGTATTACACGACGTATTAGGAAGCGGGGTGGGGTTTTCAAATTCTTTGATTACCATTGTTGGTGTCGTAAATTCATAATCTCTTGAAGTAGTATTAATTATTCTCAGATAACCTTTTCCTTTATGATTTCTCACAACTGCATTACCAAAATAAATACCCTTGATCGGCTCGATTTTGGGAATAAATCCCTCCCTTATCTCTGGATTTGCTATATTAATTGACCATGTTACCGAACTTCGTTTCGGTACGATTATTCTTTCTTTAGTGTCGAAGGGAATATAAATGTTTCCCCATTTGATATGCATTTCCGCGTAATCCAAACGAGCTTTGCATCCTGCAAAAAATTCGGATCCTAAGATTCCGTCTTGATCGATCAGCAATGAGTCATCAACTACGTGAAAAATGACTGGATGGCATGCGACCTGTATTACTGTCTGTCATAGGGAGACCAGGCTCGTTGCCGTAATTCCTCTCACTTCAATTTGTTTCTGTTCGTCGATGATAGCTGAATCGAGTAAAGCAGGTTTTTTGATGATATTGATTTCTGATCCAGAGTCTAGTAGTAAACTTGTCTTGGTTTTTAAGTCTGGGGAAATTATTCGTGCAGTTGGGGTTGTTAGAGAATCGTTTAATTTTATTGAAATAATCCGAAGAGCACGTCTTCCGCATCTGAGTCCGGTTCCTGGTGGTTTTCCCTCGTCTGTTCCTTCCGTGTTGGTTTTTCCTTTTGGCCTTGAGATTCCGGACTCTCTGTTTTTATTTTCGCGTGGCTGTTCGATGGTTCCCCCACAGTATTTAATGGTTGTTCCCTTGATTTTACAGTCGGCGTTACGCTCGTTTTGTTCGTTGTTACGGATTGTGCAGTCGATTTCGCGGGGGCAGCTGCCCTTGTTCTCTTTATTACCATAGGCGCCGGCCTCCTTGTGGCCGCTTGCACTCTTGGGCGATTCGAAAATTCGTCCCTTCGTGACTCGCCCCATTCCCCCGAAGGACATGTTCGGTTTCCCGACTGTTCTTGAGCATAGGGCATAACTATTCCAGTATCTACCCGTGCTTTAAATTTATAACAATCCTTTACTAAATGCCCAGGTTTTTTACAATAATTACATGTTATGATATTCTGTTTTGAATAATTCTGTGATGGAGGTACGGACCTTCGATCCTGATGATTGTTTCTGATATTGTTATTAGTAGTCAAGGGTCGTACGTTGTCGCGTTTGAAATTATTCAGAAATGTTGGTCGTTGGAGTCGCGTTCTATCGTTCATTTGTTTCACTTCTTGTGTTGCCTTGACGGCTTGGCGATACGCCTCTTCTAAAGTGTGGTATCCTGCTATCTTTACGCGTAAATACACCTCGTTTGGGAGCCCCTTAACGAAAGCTTCCCTCGTTTCCCAATCTATTGTATCTTGGATATCAGGTGATATCATGCCGTACTCGCTTCTTTCTCCGTCCATTATCGCTAACCTAAGATTTCTAACGCGATCCATGTAATCTAATATATCTTCCCCAGGTCGCTGGTATATCGTTCCTAATTCTCCCTTGTACTCGTTAAGAGATTTCTTTGGGCCAAACAGACCCATTAATTTGTTCCCGAAATCGTTCAAACTTATTAGTTCTGTATCTTCGACGGCGAGAAACGCATGTCCGCGAAGCTTATTCATTAATAGTTTTACTATCTGGGGTTCTTGATGCCTAGGAACCATGTTTCGTGCGCGCTCGCATGCTCTTAAAAATTGAAATACTGAGGGTCGATGTCCGTCGAATACTGGTACTGACTCGATCGCGTCTTTAAGCTTAATCGGTTGGGGATATCCACCTGGCTGTACTGTTTCTTTTTGGGTTGCCGGCGGCGATGCAGGTGACTGAGGTTCCCGTTTTGTTTTGAGTTCGCGTACATCGTTTTGTAATTCTTTCATATCAGTTATTACTCGAAAATTTGCATCCCACGTTCTTAGTTTTTCCGACAATGTCAAAAGCATATCTTCATCCAATGACTCTAATTTGGTTGCCATTATTTTTTCAGGTATATATTTTATCAATGACAGTAATAACTTTAATCCTCTCTGGAGCGTATCCCATCGCTGCCATCAAAAATTTATCTATTTATATGTCGGGTTGGCGTGACGATTAGAGTTAGGGTTAAGGGCGTAAACGAATCCCTATTGACACTAGACGTGATCACTATGCAATAGAGGAGATATTTACTAGTGCAAACATGACCATGTTGGAATTGGACAAGTAATCGCTATAAATTGATACTCGAGAAGCTAATGACAATGATCCTAGGCTCACTAACGAATCCGCGGTCAAGGGGATGACGAACTCTACTTTTCTTCAGCGTCTAGGTAGTACTCAATGTTAATGCACGAGGCAATCACTACGTATCTGAGAGTTACTTGAATCGTCTATTAGATCGTACCGGAGAGTGGTTCTCCATCACGGTAACGCTGTCGAGGAAAACTATGATGGGTGTGCCCAAGGGCACGAAATCATCGGATTCGTGGGGAAAAGCCTTCTTTCGGAAAGTGAGGGAAATTGGCGTTTTTTAATTGGTCAATTTCCATGTTGGTGGTTAGGGAAGGGTGCTAGCCGCCCTTAAGAGAAAGTTCGAGAAGAGGAAGCGTCGTTCGTGAGAAAAATAGATTTCTTCTATTTTCTCGTAGTTGGGACAAGGACTATTTGTCGGTTTGAAGGACTTTAGTTAAACAGATCTTAAGATTTATAGCGGGTCCTCGGGCTAGCTGAACATGTACTGTAGAGACGCGTCGACATCTGGTAATCATCTTACTCAAAGAATAGAGTCTGCGTGTGGCGAGCCACGGGACAGAAATCGTTGAAATGCTTACCGTCGTGCCCCGTCCGAAGTATTTCTTTTAAGGAGAGCTATAGAGTTACTTCATGCCTTTGTTAGACAAAACGTTCATCCCTTGACCGCGACTACGTTCGGCGACTGGTTGTCGCCTCGAGCCCGAGCTCACTATCATAAATCTCAAATAAGTACAGTCGAATCGAATGACAACAGTTTCTTAATTCGGCTATGGTGAAATCTAAATTACAATACTAGGGGTCTTCCCAAAGTTCCGAAGGGATGGTTCCAGTATTCTTTCATCTCAGACATATATATAGTTTATTTCATAGAGTGATTCTTTTGAATTTGGCTACATGTTAATTATTTTTACTACTATTGTGTTATACTTTATTTATTTAAATTAGTACGTTTTGTTTTGGATGTACATATATGTTTTGTAGTTTAGGTTATGTTTCGCTTGTTCTATGTATATATAGTAATTGATTTAGTAATGTATTATACAGATATATATGTATATCTTCAGGATGTAATTTTCTAATAGGACAGACAATTTAATAAATTTTATGTTTATTATTAGAATATCGATCTCATATATATATATATATATGTCGGATTAGGGTCAGGATTATGGAGAGGGGCGTTTGATGAGTTCTCATTACAATTAGCCATTGCCGTGATACAATAAAGAGTTTACTAGCACAGGCTTATCAACAAGATTAGGCACTCGTAGCACTAGTGATAATGACCTTAGGTTCGAAACGAATCCGCGGTCACGGGATGATAAACGTATGTTCTCGCACAGTTCAAGTCTAACTCTTTGTTAACTAGATGTGAGGTATTCACTGGTTGTAAGGTGGTACTGTCATTCGTCGATGAGATCGTACGAAAGAATGAATCTCCGTCTCGATGATGCCGTCGAGGAAAACTATAATGGGTGTGTCTAAGGACATGAGATCCTCGGATTCGTCAACAAATGCTTTCGTTCCAAAGGTGAGGGAAATTAGCGCTGTTGCTAATTGGTCGATCTCCATATCGGCGTTTTGAAAGAGATGCTGGCCGCCCTTGAGGGGAGGTTGTTGACGGGGGGCATCGTTCGCGGAAGATAGGTTTCTCTTATCTTCCCGTAGTTGCAACAAAGTCTATTTGAAGGACTTCGCTTGACTAAATCTTAAGATCATATAGCGGGTCCTCACGTTAGCTAAACATACACTACAAAGGCATGCCGACACCCGGCGATCATCTTACCCGGAGAACAAAATCTGCGTGTGGCGGGCCGCGGGATAGAAACTATTGAAGTATTTACTGCCACGTGTCGCTACGGCTATTTCTTTTAAGGAGAGGTATAGAGTTACTCTGTGCCTTTGTTAGATAAAACGTTCATCCCTTTGACCGCGGCTACGTTGGGCGACTGATTGTCGCCTCGAGCCCAAGCTCATGATCATAAATCTCGAATAGTCGGAGCGGCATTTGTTTAATCTAAGTTACAACGTTACGGTATTCCCGCGAATCCAAGGAGGAGCTCCGGCGTTCTTTCATCTCCGACATATATATATATATATATATTATGAATTTTTCCCAAAGATACGCGTACGCATGTGTATATCTATATATGTGTGTGTCGCATAGCAATCTTGTATACAATTTTCATTTTTATTAGAATGCTGATGTAGTGTAGTATATTTTATTTCTTTTATATTTTATTAGATTACCAATTATTCAGATTCACGAAGTAGGTCACACACACAGATATGCATACACGTGTGTGTATATACATGTGTTTTCGCAGAGAAATCTCATACATTTGAATCGCGGCTTGTTTTATTTATTGGTTCATTTAATTATTTCATTTTATTTGTATTTTATATGCCATTGCTGATTGGTTGTAGTGTTTCTTCTTATTGATTCATTTATTTCATTTTGATTGTCTGTCGTATAATTCTTTTTATTTTGATTGGTTAGTTATTAGTTAATTTATTATTATTGGTCGTGTTTAATTATTCATAAGTTATTGGTTCGTGGCGTCACGTGCGGAACGCGGGACGTGACAATATCATATTAGTATATAACGTTATACCTTATAACGTATTACTATATAGCGTTATACGTCATAACGTAATACTATATAACGTTATACGTTATACCATAAAAGTATATAACAATATACGTTAGAAGGTAATACTGTCACGTCCCGCGTTCAGCACGTGACGCCACGAACCAATAACTTATGAATAATTAAACACGACCAATAATAATATATTAACTAATAACTAACCAATCAAAATAAAAAGAATCATACGACAGACAATCAAAATGAAATAAATGAATCAATAATAAGAAACACTACAACCAATCAGCAATGACATATAAAATACAAATAAAATGAAATAATTAAATGAACCAATAAATAAAACAAGCCGCGATTCAAATGTATGAGATTTCTCTGCGAAAACACATGTATATACACACACGTGTATGCATATGTGTGTGTGTGACCTACTTCGTGAATCTGAATAATTGGTAATATAACAAAATATAAAAGAAATAAAATATACTACACTACATTAGCACTCTAATAAAAGTGAAAATTGTATACAAGATTGCTCTGCGACACACACATATATAGATATACACATGCGTACGCGTATCTTTGGGAAAAATTCATATATATATAATGTTCAATAATGGAATAATTCAGGGATCGATTCTGAAATCTGAAAATCGAGAATCGATTTTCAACTTCCTGAGCTACCGATCTTTCTTCTTCAGTCTTAAATCTTAAATCTTCAGTCTTTGCAATCTTAAACAATTATTCTATAACCTTGTCTGTCTCTCTAATGTAACTCTCTGTCCGTCCGTCTGGGGAACACGCGCTTCTTCACTGGTCGTCCGTGCAACAAAGGAAGATCGGTCTCTCCGTTAAACACAGCCTGTCGTGCTACCCGTACAAAAAAAGAATCCCTATCCTACAAGGACTCTAGGGATTTTACACCTCCCCTCCTCGTGCTGATAATTACATCGTTAATTGTCTTCTCTATAAGGGATCAGCTTACTCGAGTGGAAGAAATTCCCTTCAGATCTCCGGTTACCGTTATCCACTTCATATATAGAGTTTGAGATCTTTCTCAAAATTTTGAAGGGTCCTTTCCTAATTTCTTCCAGCTTATTTCTATTTATTCTGTTTCCGTTGTGGGTGAAGACCATATCACCAATTTTACATTCGTGTTCTCGACTTTTTTTGTCGTATTTTTGTTTGTTGATTTCGAAATTTCTTGCTGAGTTTTTAAATGCTTCTTCTCTATCTCTTTTTAAGTTTATCTTCTTTTCTGTTATTCCCTTAGGGATGATTTCGATTATTTTCCCATACAGTAAGTAATTTGGGGCACATCCCGTTACACTGTGTCTGGTGTTATTGTATTCTTCTACGCTTTTTTCTGCGATCTTTGTCCAATTTCTCTTTTTTTTTCCGAATTGATCTTGCATCTGATTCTGTTTACCAATGTCTGATTTACCCTCTCGTTTAGTCCATTGGAGGATGGACAGTCTGTCGAGGTGAAAATTAATTTAATGTTTTTCTCTCTCGCGTACTCTTGAATTTCCTTGGATGTCATTGCTGGGTATCGGTCTGCAAGGATAATTTTTATGGAGTCAGTTTCTCCTGTCGAGTTTATAAGTTTTATGATATCTTCCGCGCGTTGTGTTTTCGATGTGGACATAAAAACAGCCCTTGAAAAGTGATCTATGAGTATATGCATGTACTTCTTTGGTGAGTTGTTGTTGGAAAACCCTCCGATCGTATCGAATGACATTATTTCAAACGGTTTCCTTGCTGGTCCTAGTCTCGACATAAGCCCGATCGGTCTTCTCGTTCTGCTTTTATTCTTAATGCAAATTTCGCATTGTTTGCAGAATTTGTCGACAATTCGGTCCATATTTTTGAAATAATAAAAGGGTCGGATTTTTTTCAATATGTGATTCCTTCCAACATGACCAAAGAAATCATGCACCGTCTTTATGATATGCTCGCCAAACTCTTGTGAGACGAATATACGTTGGCATCCTTTAATATTTTTAAAAAAAATCGGAGATTTTTTTATAAGGTCTTTCGTATTTTTAATATCTTCCCTGTTTTCTTTCTGATCTCGGATTATGTCTTGTTTTTTTTATAATATTCGCTACTTTCAAAACCTCTTCTTCGTTCTCAAAACTTTCTAAGACGGGGTTCCTGGATAGTGTGTCTGCCTCTATGTTGTGTTTTCCTGGTGAGTAGATGATCTTGAAGTCGTACTGCGATAAGTAGTGCATCAGGTCTCCTAAAATTTCATCGGTTCTTGCTTTGATTCTCATTGATTCCAACGGTTTATGGTCTGAAAGGACAGTGAAGTATCTACCGATTAACCAATGCTGCCAGTACTGAATCGCCTCTTTGATAGCAAGACATTCAAGGTGGATTGCTTTCTTCTTTGTCTCAGTTGGTTTCAGTCTTCTCGAAAAATACGCAACCGGGTGTAACATCCCGTTATCTTGAGGTTGCTTTAGAACTGCCCCTAATCCGTCTCCACTTGCATCCGTGTAGATGAATACTTCTCTGTTGTGGTCGTATATTGAAAGGATCGGGCTTGAACAGAGGTATTCCTTAATCTTTTTAAATGCCTTTTCGCATTCTTCATTCCAGATAAATTCTGTATTTTTTCTTAGTAGATTGTGTAGCGGTTCCAGGAGCTTGCACGCGTCTTCTATAAATTTGTAATAAAAATTTATCTTTCCGAGTAGTTGCCTCACATTCTTCTTGTTTCTTGGGCGTTCGAAATCGCGTATCGCCTTTAGGTTATCTTTTCCTGGTCTCACGCCGTCTTTCTCGATAATATGGCCTAGGTATTTTACTGAGTTCTCTGCGAACTTGCATTTGGCTAGTTTTAGTCTAAATCCTTCTTTTCTTATGGTTTTCATCAATTGCTCTACGTGTTTGATATGTTGGTCAAACGTCTCGGAGAAGACTAGGATATCGTCGATATAATTCATGCAAAATTCCGCTAATCCGTTCCTTCTAACGGTATTTGCCAGCACTCGTTGGAAAATAGCAGGAGAGATTTTTAGTCCGAACGGTAAACATTTCCATTGCCAGTGTCCATTTTGTGTTATGAAGGCTGTCTTCTCTCGGTCCTCCTTTCTTATTGGAATTGACCAGAACGCCGAATTAATGTCAAACGTTGAGAAGAAATGGCAATTTCCCGCTTTGACTATGATATCTTCAATTCTTGGGAATGGTTGTGGTTCCGGAACTACAATTTTGTTTATCTCTCTGAAATCAATACATAGTCTATCTCTGCGATTCGACTCTTTTTTAAAGGCTAGTGTCACTGGTTCTGCAAATGGTGAACTTGATTCCTCTATGAGATCGTGTTCTAGTAGTTTCGTAATCTGGAATTCTATTTCTCTCTGATCTGGAATGCTACATCTGTATGGTTTCTTTGATATGTATTTATTTTCGATTAGCTTAATAGAAGCTTTTTGTGATTTCCTGGTTCCCACATCGAATTTGTGTTTAGCAAATACATCTTTATATCTCTCTATAAGTCGACTTACCTCTATTTTTTGTAGGTTATTTAGGTGTTCTAGGTTGTCCATAGGCTTACCCGTCTCCTTGTGTTCGGTAACGTTTACCTTTCTTCTCTGGTTATTTCTTCTTTCTTCTTTTCTATTAAATATTATTTCCTCTTTGTCGCCTACTTTTTGGCTAACCCTCAAATTCTCGTCTTGTCTTAGTCTGAATTCCCTTATGGCGTCCAGCCCTAAGATGAGATCATATGTGAAGTTATTATTGCGTACTATATACACATCTATCTCTTTCTCTATCTTGTTTATCCTCATTTTTAGTCTCGCCCGGCTACTCGTGAAGTCTTTCCCATTGATGGTTTTGAGCATGCTCTTGTCTTCTTTTATGTTTGCTTTTATCATATCAATGATCTTTTGGTTGATCAAACTTGCATTCGCTCCCGTGTCGTAGATACCTTTGATCTCTCTTTGATCATTGACTTTGACTCGCAGTTTTATCAATGGTACGTACTTCTCCGGGCATTTTAGTTTTTTTCTTCCTCCTCATCCGATGTTCCTGCTATTTCATTTTCTGATGTGAGCGCCTCCAGTGAATTTATTTGTTTGGGTTTCTTCTGGGGGTTTCTGTCTCTATTTCTACATAATTCCACTGGGTGGAATCGGCCCGGGAAGTTCAGTGCTTCACAGATTGTGCACGGTTTTTTTTTGAATGGTGGGTTTACCTTTTTAACCACGTCTATCTTTCTTTCTTGTGTTTCCTTCCTTTTTCTCCAGTCTTCATATTGTCCCAAAATTCCTATTAGGTCATTTGTTGTCTGTATATTTTCCCTTTCGATTTTGTCCTGGACTTCGATAGGTAATCCAATGACAATCAGGTGTATCCTCACCTCTTCATCCATTTTCCTTTTTACTTCCAATATTAGTCTTTCTTTCTCTATTGCATATTCTACGAACGAACCTGAAAGGTATTTAAAGTTGTAAGCATATCGTATTGCCGACCAACCTTTATTCTTAAAGGTTTTGAGAAATGCTTCTTTCCAATCTTCCCAGTTGTGTCCTTCAGCTTTCAGTAGATTTGTTTGGTACCACCTTTCTGCTGTTTTTCCTAGGTAATTTCTCAAACCTTTGACTTTTTCCTCATTGCTTTTTATTTTGTGTTTTTTTGCATTCCTCTTCATACTCTGATATCCAGTTTGTGGCTTTCTGGGTTCCTTCAAACCGTTCTATATCGAAGTTTATTTCCTCTATTTCCCTCTTATCTCGTCTTTGAAGGGTCTCTAGAAGTTTTTCCATGTCCAGGTTGGGTTTCTCGATTTCCGTCTTTGTTTTTCTTGTGGAGGTTATTTCTGCTTCCTCTAAGACAATGTCTCGGAATACGAAGTTTGAATCCGTATCGGTATACAGTGCTGCTGTCTCATCGTCTATTGTGATTTTAATATTCCTATATTGGCCTACCTTGGTTAGACTGTTTGCGGTCTTTTTCACTGTTGGTAAACTGAATAATTGTTGATGGTACTTTCTTTCTTGATATTCTGGGGGGAAAATATAGCACATTTCGTCTTCTGCTCTTCTGATAGATTCTATACTCTCTATCTTCTCCCCTTTCGCGTTCTCGATCATGACGACGCGTAGGTTAACTCTCAACGGCATGGCGTGGCGAAAATCGATTTATAATGTTCAATAATGGGATAATTCAGGGATCGATTCTGAAGTCTGAAAATCGAGAATCGATTTTCAACGTCCTGAGCTACCGATCTTTCTTCCTCAGTCTTAAATCTTAAATCTTCAGTCTTTGCAATCTTAAACAATTATTCTATAACCTTGTCTGTCTCTCTAATGTAACTCTCTGTCCGTCCGTCTGGGGAACACGTGCTTCTTCACTGGTCGTCCGTGCAACAAAGGAAGATCGGTTTCTTCGTTAAACACAGCCTGTCGTGCTACCCGTACAAAAAAAGAATCCCTATCCTACAAGGACTCTAGGGATTTTACATATATGTATGTATACGTTATTAAACCATTAAAACGCAAAGAAATAAATATATAGAATTACATTTCTACGAACCTAGAGAATTATATACGAAATCCACATTATGGAATATTCAACCAATTAACGATCCGAGAAACAATGAGAATAACAATACATATACAATATATATATTTTACATAATGGAAAATTACATTGTGAAATGTATATATATGTATATATAGACACATATTATTATATCGAACAACTACTCATCTAATATACAAAACCACCTTGTAAAAATTACATTACTGAACATTCAACTAAACCAACTGAAGATTTATTATAATAATATATATATATACATAGATATGTGAAATATCAGCGTTGTATATAACCAGAAACAATACAAATGTCACACGACTTCTTCAACAACTTCGACTCTTCGTTCCTGCCGACAGCACCTCACACGATGACTGCGTCTTCTAGGGCCACTTACGGATTCTTTACAATTCTTCTTCTTCTTGCACTGAAATATATGCAGTGAATAAAACACGAAAGAAGCAGGATGAACTAATTAAAAGAAATCATAACAAGATACACACTGAGATAGTCCGCATGGGAACCTCTGACAAAGATACCTCCGTATCTATCATTAAACGCATAATAATCAAGATGCACAAACCTCATTTGGAAGTCGATACCACTCACAGCGTGCCAATGCAAGGGAGAAAAAGGAATGAAATTGTATTTCGTGAAGACGTTTCACCACTTTCCATAGATCAGAAACTGGAGTTACACAACTAATAACCTAATAACAAGAAAGTAATATAAAATATATACGATTTAATATATAGCAAATATGGACATATAAATCTACAAGGAGCAAAATATATCTCATATTGTCAAATAAAACCAACTTGTCAAAAGATCATCAGGACACGACGCCAACGAAGGTGCCACTGTGCCTACTTTGGTGGAAAACCGCCCCTTCGGCATCATCCTTCGCACATATTCACACACGCACGTCGATCACGTCATCTCGTACCATTCACATATCTTCCTCCTCTTGCACTAAAGCAAATTCACAAGTTTACAGAAACAAACAACATGCGAAACGAGATAGAATACTAAAAACACATACTCACACAGTTCGCACAGGCGCGGACGCTTTTGTGTCCATGACTCAACATAACCTGTAATCACCAAAAGAAGATAAAAACCCCAATAAACTAAAATACCGAAATAGCGATCGCATACTAAAAATCACTGATCAAGATTCATATAACCAAAATTCATAACACGCCATTATGAATACAAGATAACCTCAAAATATAAAACTATACAATTTTATAATTAAATCAAGCCCTCACGATCACACTACAACGACTACAAAATGATATATTAAAACTTACCGTTATGTAAAAATACTTTATTGGAAGAAACAAGAAATAACGCGTGCTACACATACAAAAGCCACGGCGGAACTGCGAGATGACCACCGCTATGAAGGGTTACAAGAGCATCGCAGATGCAACTTCCCCAAAGACACGTTGCTACACGCGTATGGAAAGTCCTTGCAATTTTGACAAAACGGATTGCACGTGCCCTGATCGTTCCCATTGGCATCAACAGGAAAGGATTCGGAAGGATTGCAGACGCAATCTCGGCGAAAGACAAACCACTGCAATATCCACATTTTATCACGTATTTTGAATGTTTCCATCAGCATCGAAAAGGTATACGAGAAATCAAGACACGGCGTGGGATGAAGCAAACAAGACATCAACAATCATCAAAATCCACGTTCTCCCATGGAAACTCTAAAAAGCCTGCAGCATTGCGATACCCACCGGAACGAACTGTCACGTGACTGTCATCCCATTAGGGATGTCATTATAAAAAGCGTAGCGACACAGTTCAAATCAGATAAATTGTTAGCGTTCGGGAGAATTTAGCGAAAATAAGGAGAGTAATTGTTAGTGGTTCAGTTAGAATAAAGAAGAGTAATTGTGAAAAGAGAGTAACTGCCATTAGTTGGTTCAGTTAGAATAGAGTAAGAGTAATTGTTAGCGTTCGGGAGAATTTAGCGAAAATAGAATAAGAGTAATTGTTAGCTGTTCGGGAGATTTTGGCAAAATTACAGAAGAGTAATCGTTATCAGTTAGAATAAAGAAATTGTTAGTGGTTCAGTTGAATAAGAGAATAATCAGAGTCAGATTAGTTGTTAGCGTTCGGGAGAATTTAACGAAATTAAAGAAGAGTAATTGTGATCAGTTGATTTAATTAGAATTTAAGTTAGGATTAGAGAATAATTCTTCGTTCCAGTTCGAGTTTAAGAGTTACGAGATATAAATGTTATTAGTCAGTTAGAATTAAAACAATAGTTGGCTCAAGTTTTGTGTTAGAATTTCGAATTGTTAAACACGTCCGGACACACTGTTGTTTACACTGTTCAAGTTAAATTATGATTAAAACAAAAAATTATAGAAGTGTCAATCTTTGTAAAACCGGAATCATCCCAACGGCCTGCCCGTTCATCAAAGGAGGCCAACGTCAGGTGAGTTAACTTTTAATTATTATTAATAATTAATAATTAAAATAATAAATAATATCAATAATTAGTATAATTCGTCATTAATTCCGCCAGTAATAATTATTTATAATATAATTGTTTATTCCAAACAATCCTCTCCCGTGCTAATATTCCTGCGCAAAGCAGGTTAGCCGAAACGTGGAGATTGTTGACCAGTGGCCTAAACTCCAATCAACGCTACTTAATCTAACAAGAAATATCTAATTGAAACAGTCCGTAGACTGTTTCTGCTGGCAGCGACTACTACATTGTTTAAAATTTGAAAATTTGGATAGCCAAACCTGACAATACTCTATAACGTTAGACGTTACAACGTAAAACTGTATAACGTTATACGTTATATCGTAGTAGTGTATAACGTCATACTATATAACGTTATACGTTATATGGTAATAGTATATAACGTTATAACGTAATAATATATAACGCTATACGTTATAATGTAATGGTATATAACGTCATACGTTATAACGTAGTACTATATAACGTTATACGTTATACCATAAGGGTATATAACGTTATACGTTATATCGTAATACCTTATAACGTTATACGTTATACCATAGAAGTATATAACATTATACATTATAACGTAATACTATATAACGTTTGACGTTATATCATAATAGTACACAACGATATACGTTATAACATAATACTATATAACGTTACACGTGCATAGAAATAGTACATCACGTTTTACGTTCTATAGTAATAGTATATAACGTCATAGTATATAACGTTCTACGTTATATCGAAATAGTATATAACGTTATACCTTATAACGTATTACTACATAGCGTTATACGTCATAACGTAATACTATTTAACGTTATACGTTATACCATAAAAGTATATAACAATATACGTTATAAGGTAATACTATATAACGTTAGACGTTATAACATAATACTGTATAACGTTATACGTTATATCGTAATAGTGTATAACGTCATACTATATAACGTTATAACGTAATACTATATAAAGCTATACGTTATAATGTAATAGGATATAACGTCATACGTTATAACGTAGTACTATAGCACGTTATACGTAATACTATAAGGGTATATAACATTATACGTTCTAAAGTAATACTGTATAACGTTATACGTTATAACGTAATAGTACATAATGTTATACGTTATAACGTAATACTATATAGCGTTATACGCTATACCGTAATAGTATATAACATTATACGTAATATACCGTTATACCGTAATACTATATAACGTTACACGTTGCATAGTAATAGTATATAACGTTATACGTTAAAACGTAACAGTATATAACGTCATACGTTATAACATAATACTATATAACGTTACACGTTGCATAGTAATACTATATAACGCTACACGCTGTATAGTAATACTATTTAACTTTATACGTTATATCGTGATAGTACATAACGCTATACGTTATATCGTTATACTATATAACATTATATGTTATAACATAACAGTATATAACGTTATACGTTATGACGTAATACTATATAATATTTTACGTTATAACGGATTAGTATATAACGTTATACGTTATGACGTAATAGTATATAACGTTACACGTTATAACGTAATAGTATATAACGTTATACGTTATACCGTAATACTATATAACGTTACACGTTATAACGTAATAGTATATAACGACATACGTTATACCGTAATACTATTTAACGTTACCAGTTGTATAGTAATAGTATATAACGTTACACGTTGCATAGTAATAGTATATAACGTTACACGTTGCATAGTAATAATATATAATGTTATACGTTATAACGTAAAAGTATATAACGTTACACGTTATATCGTAATGGTATATAACGTCATACGTTATAACATAATTCTATATAACGTTACACGTTGCATAGTAATACTATATAACGTTATACGTTGTAACGTAGTAGTACATAACGTTATACGTTATATCGTAATAGTATATAACGTTATACGTTATATCGCAATAGTATATAACGTTATACGTTATAACGTAATACCATATAACGTTACACGTTGAATAGTAATAGTATATAACGTTATATGTTATATCGTAGTAGTATAAATCGTTACACGTTATAACGTAATAGTATATAACGTTACACGTCGTATAGCAATACTATATAACGTCACGCGCTATATAGTAGTACTATTTAACGTTATACGTTATAACGTAATACTATATAACTTTATACATTATACCGTAACAGTATATAATGTCATACGTTATAACATAATACTATATAACGTTACACGTTGCAGAGTAATACTATATATCGTTATACGTTATAACGTAAAAGTATATAACGTTACACGTTATAACGTAATAGTATATAAAGTTATACGTTATAACGTAATAGTATAAAGCATTATACGTGATAACGTAATAGAATAAAGCATTATACGTTATAACGTAATACCATATAACGTTACACGTTGTGTAGTAATACTATATAACGTCACAAGCTGTATCGTAATACTATTTAACGTTATACGTTATAACGTAATACTATATAACGTTATACGTTGTATGTAATACTACATAACGTTATACGTTATAACGTATCTGTATATAACGTCAAACGTTATATCGTAATACTATATATCGTTACCCGTTGTATAGTAATAATATATAACGTTACACGTTGCATAGTAATACTACATACCGTTATACGTTATAACGTAATAGTACATAACGTTACACGTTATATAGTAATACTATATAACGTTACACGCTGTATAGTAGTACTATTTAACGTTATACGTTATAACGTAATAGTATATAACGTTATACGTTATAACGTAATAGTATATAATGTTATACGTTAAATGGTAATATTATATAACGTTATACGTTATATCGTAATAGTATATAACGTTGTACGTTAATTCGTAATAGCATATAACGTTATACGTTATAACGTAAAAGTATATAACGTTACACGTTATAACGTACTAGTATATAACGTCATACGTTACAACATAATACTATATAACGTTACACGTTGCATAGTAATACTATATAACGTTATACGTTATAACGTAATAGTATATAACGTCATACGTTATAACGTAATAGTATATAACGTCATACGTTATAACGTAATAGTATATGACGTCATACGTTGTATCGTAATAGTACATAACGTTTTATGTTATATCGTAGTAGTATATAACGTTATACGTTATAACGTAATACTATATAACGTTACACTTTGTATAGTAATAGTATAAAACGCTATACGTTATAACGTAATAGCATATAACGTTATACGTTTTATGGTAATAGTATATGGCGTTATAGTTTATAACGTAAAAGTATATAACGTTACACGTTGTAACGTACTAGTATATAACGTCATACGTTATAACATAATACTACATAACGTTACACGTTGCATAGTAATACTATATAACGTTATACGTTATAACGTAATAGTATATAACGTCATACGTTATAACGTAATACTGCACAACGTTACACGTTGCATAGTAATGCTATATTACGTTATACGTTGTATAGTAATACTACATAACCTTATACGCTATAACGTAATAGTATATAACGTTATACGTTATAACGTAATAGTATATAACGTTATACGTTATAACGTAATAGCATATAACGTTATACGTTATAACGTAATAGTATAGAGCATTATACTTTATAACGTAATACCATATAACTTTACACGTTGTATAGTAATACTATATAACGTTGCACGCTGTATTGTAATGCTATTTAACGTTATCCGTTATAACGTAATAGTATATGACATTCTACGTTATAACGTCATACCATATAACGTTACACGCTGTATAGTAATGCTATTTAGCGTTATCCGTTATAACATAATAGTATATGACATTCTACGTTATAACGTAATACCATATAACGTTACACGTTGTATAGCAATACTATATAACGTTACACGCTATATAGTAATACTATATAACGTTATACGTTATATCGTAATAGTACATAACGTTATACGTTATATCGTAATAGTATATAACGTTATAGGTTATCACGTAATAGTATAAAGCATTATACGTGATAACGTAATAGTATAGAGCATTATACTTTATAACGTAATACCATATAACTTTACACGTTGTATAGTAATACTATATAACGTTACACGCTGTATTGTAATGCTATTTAACGTTATCCGTTATAACGTAATAGTATATGACATTCTACGTTATAACGTCATACCATATAACGTTACACGCTGTATAGTAATGCTATTTAGCGTTATCCGTTATAACGTAATAGTATATGACATTCTACGTTATAACGTAATACCATATAACGTTACACGTTGTATAGCAATACTATATAACGTTACACGCTATATAGTAATACTATATAACGTTATACGTTATATCGTAATAGTACATAACGTTATACGTTATACCGTAATACTATATAACGTTACACGTTATAACGTAATAGTATATAACGACATACGTTATACCGTAATACTATTTAACGTTACCAGTTGTATAGTAATACTATATAACGTTACACGCTGTATAGTAATACTATTTAACGTTATACGTTATAACGTAATAGTATATAACGTCATACGTTATAACGTAACTGTATATAACGTCATACTTTATAACGTAATACTGCACAACGTTACACGTTGCATAGTAATGCTATATAACGTTATACGTTGTATAGTAATACTACATAACGTTATACGTTATAACGTAATAGTATATAACGTTATACGTTATAACGTAATAGCATATAACGTTATACGTTGTATAGTAATACTATATAACGTTACACGCTGTATAGTAATACTATATAACGTTACACGCTGTATAGTAATACTATTTAACGTTATACGTTATAACGTAATAGTATATAACGTCATACGTTATAACGTAACTGTATATAACGTCATACGTTATAACGTAACTGTATATAACGTCATACGTTATAACGTAATACTGCATAACGTTACACGTTGCATAGTAATACTATGTAACGTTATACGTTGTATAGTAATACTACATAACGTTATACGTTATAACGTAATAGTATAGAGCATTATACTTTATAACGTAATACCGTATAACTTTACACGTTGTATAGTAATACTATATAACGTTACACGCTGTATGGTAATACTATTTAACGTTATACGTTATATCGTAATAGTACATAACGTTATACGTTATATCGTAATAGTATATAACGTTATACGTTATAACGTAATAGTATATAACGTTATACGTTGTAACGTAATAGTATATAACATTATACGTTATAACGTAATACCATATAACGTTACACGTTGTATAGTAATACTATATAACGTTACAAGCTGTATCGTAATAGTATTTAACGTTATACGTTATAACGTAATACTATATAACGTTATACGTTATAACGTAATACTATATAACGTTATACGTTGTATAGTAATACTACATAACGTTATACGTTATAACGTAAGTGTATATAAAGTCATACGTTATATCGTAATACTATATATCGTTACCCGCTGTATAATAATAATATATAACGTTACACGTTGCATAGTAATACTATATATCGTTATACGTTATAACGTAATAGTATATAACGTTATACGTTATATCGTAATAGTATATAACGTTATACGTTATAACGTAATAGTATAAAGCATTATACGTGATAACGTAATAGTATAAAGCATTATACGTTATAACGTAATACCATATAACGTTACACGATGTATAGTAATGCTATATAACGTTACACTCTGTATAGTAGTACTATTTAACGTTATACGTTATAACGTAATAGTATATAACGTTATACGTTATAACGTAATAGTATATAATGTTATACGTTAAATGGTAATATTATATAACGTTATACGTTATATCCTAATAGTACATAACGTTGTACGTTAATTCGTAATAGTATATATCGTTATACGTTATAACGTAATAGTATATAACGTTATACGTTATATCGTAATAGTATATAACGTTATACGTTATAACGTAATAGTATAAAGCATTATACGTGATAACGTAATAGTATAAAGCATTATACGTTATAACGTAATACCATATAACGTTACACGATGTATAGTAATACTATATAACGTTACACTCTGTATAGTGGTACTATTTAACGTTATACGTTATAACGTAATAGTATATAACGTTATACGTTATAACGTAATAGTATATAATGTTATACGTTAAATGGTAATATTATATAACGTTATACGTTATATCCTAATAGTATATAACGTTGTACGTTAATTCGTAATAGTATATATCGTTATACGTTATAACGTAATAGTATATAACGTCATACGTTATAACGTAACTGTATATAACGTCATACTTTATAACGTAATACTGCACAACGTTACACGTTGCATAGTAATGCTATATAACGTTATACGTTGTATAGTAATACTACATAACGTTATACGTTATAACGTAACTGTATATAAAGTCATACGTTATATCGTAATACTATATATCGTTACCCGCTGTATAATAATAATATATAACGTTACACGTTGCATAGTAATACTATATATCGTTATACGTTATAACGTAATAGTATATAACGTTATACGTTATATCGTAATAGTATATATCGTTATACGTTATAACGTAATAGTATATAACGTTATACGTTATATCGTAATAGTATATAACGTTATACGTTATAACGTAATAGTATAAAGCATTATACGTGATAACGTAATAGTATAAAGCATTATACGTTATAACGTAATACCATATAACGTTACACGATGTATAGTAATACTATATAACGTTACACTCTGTATAGTAGTACTATTTAACGTTATACGTTATAACGTAAAAGTATATAACGTTACACGTTATAACGTACTAGTATATAACGTCATACGTTATAACATAATACTACATAACGTTACACGTTGCATAGTAATACTATATAACGTTATACGTTATAACGTAATAGTATATAACGTCATACGTTATAACGTAACTGTATATAACGTCATACGTTATAACGTAATACTGCATAACGTTACACGTTGCATAGTAATACTATATAACGTTATACGTTATAACGTAATAGTGCATAACGATATACGTTGCATAGTAATACTATATATCGTTATACGTTATAACGTAATAGTACATAACGTTACACGTTGTATAGTAATACTATATAACGTTACACGCTGTATAGTAGTACTATTGAACGTTATACGTTATAACGTAATAGTATATAACGTTATACGTTATAACGTAATAGTATATAATGTTATACGTTAAATGGTAATACTACATAACCTTATACGTTATGACGTAATAGTTTATAACGTTATACGTTATAACGTAATAGCATATAACGTTATACGTTATAACGTAATATTATAGAGCATTATACTTTATAACGTAATACCATATAACTTTGCACGTTGTATAGTAATACTATATAACGTTACACGCTGTATAGTAATCCTATTTAACGTTATCCGTTATAACGTAATAGTATATGACATTCTACGTTATAACGTAATACCATATAACGTTACACGTTGTATAGCAATACTATATAACGTGACACGCTGTATAGTAATGCTATTTAACGTTATCCGTTATAACGTAATAGTACATGACATTCTACGTTATAACGTCATACCATATAACGTTACACGTTGTATAGTAATACTATATAACGTTACACGTTGCATAGTAATACTATATAACGTTATACGTTATAACGTAATAGTATATAACGTTATACGTTATAACGTAATACCATATAACGTTACACGTTGTATAGTAATACTATATAACGTTACACGCTGTATAGTAATACTATTTAACGTTATACGTTATAACGTAATAGTATATAACGTCATACGTTATAACGTAACTGTATATAACGTCATACGTTATAACGTAACTGTACATAACGTCATACGTTATAACGTAATACTGCATAACGTTACACGTTGCATAGTAATACTATGTAACGTTATACGTTGTATAGTAATACTACATAACGTTATACGTTATAACGTAATAGTATAGAGCATTATACTTTATAACGTAATACCGTATAACTTTACACGTTGTATAGTAATACTATATAACGTTACACGCTGTATGGTAATACTATTTAACGTTATACGTTATATCGTAATAGTACATAACGTTATACGTTATATCGTAATAGTATATAACGTTATACGTTATAACGTAATAGTATATAACGTTATACGTTGTAACGTAATAGTATATAACATTATACGTTATAACGTAATACCATATAACGTTACACGTTGCATAGTAATACTATATAACGTTACAAGCTGTATCGTAATGGTATTTAACGTTATACGTTATAACGTAATACTATATAACGTTATACGTTATAACGTAATACTATATAACGTTATACGTTGTATAGTAATACTACATAACGTTATACGTTATAACGTAACTGTATATAAAGTCATACGTTATATCGTAATACTATATATCGTTACCCGCTGTATAATAATAATATATAACGTTACACGTTGCATAGTAATACTGTATATCGTTATACGTTATAACGTAATAGTATATAACGTTATACGTTATATCGTAATAGTATATAACGTTATACGTTATAACGTAATAGTATAAAGCATTATACGTGATAACGTAATAGTATAAAGCATTATACGTTATAACGTAATACCATATAACGTTACACGATGTATAGTAATACTATATAACGTTACACTCTGTATAGTAGTACTATTTAACGTTATACGTTATAACGTAAAAGTATATAACGTTACACGTTATAACGTACTAGTATATAACGTCATACGTTATAACATAATACTACATAACGTTACACGTTGCATAGTAATACTATATAACGTTATACGTTATAACGTAATAGTATATAACGTCATACGTTATAACGTAACTGTATATAACGTCATACGTTATAACGTAATACTGCATAACGTTACACGTTGCATAGTAATACTATATAACGTTATACGTTATAACGTAATAGTGCATAACGATATACGTTGCATAGTAATACTATATATCGTTATACGTTATAACGTAATAGTACATAACGTTACACGTTGTATAGTAATACTATATAACGTTACACGCTGTATAGTAGTACTATTGAACGTTATACGTTATAACGTAATAGTATATAACGTTATACGTTATAACGTAATAGTATATAATGTTATACGTTAAATGGTAATACTACATAACCTTATACGTTATGACGTAATAGTTTATAACGTTATACGTTATAACGTAATAGCATATAACGTTATACGTTATAACGTAATAGTATAGAGCATTATACTTTATAACGTAATACCATATAACTTTGCACGTTGTATAGTAATACTATATAACGTTACACGCTGTATAGTAATGCTATTTAACGTTATCCGTTATAACGTAATAGTATATGACATTCTACGTTATAACGTAATACCATATAACGTTACACGTTGTATAGCAATACTATATAACGTGACACGCTGTATAGTAATGCTATTTAACGTTATCCGTTATAACGTAATAGTATATGACATTCTACGTTATAACGTCATACCATATAACGTTACACGTTGTATAGTAATACTATATAACGTTACACGTTGCATAGTAATACTATATAACGTTATACGTTATAACGTAATAGTATATAACGTTATACGTTATAACGTAATACCATATAACGTTACACGTTGTATAGTAATACTATATAACGTTACACGCTGTATAGTAATACTATTTAACGTTATACGTTATAACGTAATAGTATATAACGTCATACGTTATAACGTAACTGTATATAACGTCATACGTTATAACGTAATACTGCATAACGTTACACGTTGCATAGTAATACTATGTAACGTTATACGTTGTATAGTAATACTACATAACGTTATACGTTATAACGTAATAGTATAGAGCATTATACTTTATAACGTAATACCGTATAACTTTACACGTTGTATAGTAATACTATATAACGTTACACGCTGTATGGTAATACTATTTAACGTTATACGTTATATCGTAATAGTACATAACGTTATACGTTATATCGTAATAGTATATAACGTTATACGTTATAACGTAATAGTATATAACGTTATACGTTGTAACGTAATAGTATATAACATTATACGTTATAACGTAATACCATATAACGTTACACGTTGCATAGTAATACTATATAACGTTACAAGCTGTATCGTAATAGTATTTAACGTTATACGTTATAACGTAATACTATATAACGTTATACGTTATAACGTAATACTATATAACGTTATACGTTGTATAGTAATACTACATAACGTTATACGTTATAACGTAACTGTATATAAAGTCATACGTTATATCGTAATACTATATATCGTTACCCGCTGTATAATAATAATATATAACGTTACACGTTGCATAGTAATACTGTATATCGTTATACGTTATAACGTAATAGTATATAACGTTATACGTTATATCGTAATAGTATATAACGTTATACGTTATAACGTAATAGTATAAAGCATTATACGTGATAACGTAATAGTATAAAGCATTATACGTTATAACGTAATACCATATAACGTTACACGATGTATAGTAATACTATATAACGTTACACTCTGTATAGTAGTACTATTTAACGTTATACGTTATAACGTAATAGTATATAACGTTATACGTTATAACGTAATAGTATATAATGTTATACGTTAAATGGTAATATTATATAACGTTATACGTTATATCCTAATAGTATATAACGTTGTACGTTAATTCGTAATAGTATATAACGATATACGTTATAACGTAAAAGTATATAACGTTACACGTTATAACGTACTAGTATATTACGTCATACGTTATAACATAATACTACATAACGTTACACGTTGCATAGTAATACTATATAACGTTATACGTTATAACGTAATAGTATATAACGTCATACGTTATAACGTAACTGTATATAACGTCATACGTTATAACGTAATACTGCATAACGTTACACGTTGCATAGTAATACTATATAACGTTATACGTTATAACGTAATAGTGCATAACGATATACGTTGCATAGTAATACTATATATCGTTATACGTTATAACGTAATAGTACATAACGTTACACGTTGTATAGTAATACTATATAACGTTACACGCTGTATAGTAGTACTATTGAACGTTATACGTTATAACGTAATAGTATATAACGTTATACGTTATAACGTAATAGTATATAATGTTATACGTTAAATGGTAATACTACATAACCTTATACGTTATGACGTAATAGTTTATAACGTTATACGTTATAACGTAATCGCATATAACGTTATACGTTATAACGTAATAGTATAGAGCATTATACTTTATAACGTAATACCATATAACTTTGCACGTTGTATAGTAATACTATATAACGTTACACGCTGTATAGTAATGCTATTTAACGTTATCCGTTATAACGTAATAGTATATGACATTCTACGTTATAACGTAATACCATATAACGTTACACGTTGTATAGCAATACTATATAACGTGACACGCTGTATAGTAATGCTATTTAACGTTATCCGTTATAACGTAATAGTATATGACATTCTACGTTATAACGTCATACCATATAACGTTACACGTTGTATAGTAATACTATATAACGTTACACGTTGCATAGTAATACTATATAACGTTATACGTTATAACGTAATAGTATATAACGTTATACATTATAACGTAGTACTATATAACGTTATACGTTGTATAGTAATACTACATAACGTTATACGTTATAACGTAACTGTATATAACGTCATACGTTATATCGTAATACTATATATCGTTAACCGTTGTATGGTAATAATATATAGCGTTACACGATGCATAGTAATACTACATATCGTTATACGTTATAACGTAATAGTATATAACGTTATACGTTGTAACGTTATAGTATATAACGTTATACGTTATAACGTAATAGTATATAACGTTATACGTTGTAACGTAATAGTATATAACATTGTACGTTATAACGTAATACCATACAACGTTACCCTTTGTATAGTAATACTATATAACGTCACAAGCTGTATCGTAATACTATTTAACGTTATACGTTATAACGTAGTACTATATAACGTTATACGTTGTATAGCAATACTACATAACGTTATACGTTATAACGTAATAGCATATAACGTTATACGTTTTATCGTAATAGTATATAGCGTTACAGTTTATAACGTAAAAGTATATAACGTTACACGTTGTATAGTAATACTATATAACGTTATACGTTGTACAGTAATACTATATAACGTTACACGCTGTATAGTCATACTATTTAACGTTATACGTTATATCGGAATAGTACATAACGTTATACGTTATATCGTAATAGTATATAACGTTATACGTTATAACGTAAAAGTTTATAACGTTACACGTTAAAACGTACTAGTATATAACGTCATACGTTATAACATAATACTATATAACGTTACACGTTGCATAGTAATACTATATAACGTTATACGTTATAACGTAATAGTATATAACGTTATACGTTATAACGTAATACCATATAACGTTACACGTTGTATAGTAATACTATATAACGTCACAAGCTGTATCGTAATACTATTTAACGTTATACGTTATAACGTAGTACTATCTAACGTTATACGTTGTAACGTTGTAGTATATAACGTTATACGTTATAACGTAATAGTATATAACGTTATACGTTATAACATAATACTATATAACGTTACACGTTGCATAGAAATACTATATAACCTTATGCGTTATAACGTAATAGCATATAACGTTATACGTTATATCCTAATAGTATATAACGATATACGTTATAACGTAAAAGTATATAACGTTACACGTTATAACGTACTAGTATATAACGTCATACGTTATAACATAATACTATATAACGTTACACGTTGCATAGTAATACTATATAACGTTATACGTTATAACGTAATAGTATATAACGTTATACGTTATAACGTAATACCATATAACGTTACACGTTGTATAGTAATACTATATAACGTCACAAGCTGTATCGTAATACTATTTAACGTTATCCGTTATAACGTAATAGTATATGACATTCTACGTTATAACGTAATACCATATAACGTTACACGTTGTATAGCAATACTATATAACGTGACACGCTGTATAGTAATGCTATTTAACGTTATCAGTTATAACGTAATAGTATATGACATTCTACGTTATAACGTCATACCATATAGCGTTACACGTTGTATAGTAATACTATATAACGTTACACGCTGTATAGTAATACTATTTAACGTTATACGTTATATCGTAATAGTACATAACGTTAAACGTTATATCCTAATAGTATATAACGATATACGTTATAACGTAAAAGTATATAACGTTACACGTTATAACGTACTAGTATGTAACATCATACGTTATAACATAATACTATATAACGTTACACGTTGCATAGTAATACTATATAACGTTATACGTTATAACGTAATAGTATATAACGTTATACGTTGTATAGTAATACTACATAACGTTATACGTTATAACGTAACTGTATATAACGTCATACGTTATATCGTAATACTATATATCGTTAACCGTTGTATAGTAATAATATATAACGTTACACGATGCATAGTAATACTACATATCGTTATACGTTACAACGTAATAGTATACAACGTTATACGTTGTAACGTTATAACGTAATAGTATATAACGTTATACGTTGTAACGTAATAGTATATAACATTGTACGTTATAACGTAATACCATATAACGTTACACGTTGTATAGTAATACTATATAACGTCACAAGCTGTATCGTAATACTATTTAACGTTATACGTTATAACATAATAGTATATAACGTTTTACGTTATAACGTAATAGTATATAATGTTATACGTTAAATGGTAATATTATATAAGGTTATACGTTATATCGTAATAGTATATAACGTTGTACGTTAATTCGTAATAGTATATAACGTTATACGTTATAACGTAAAAGTATATAACGTTACACGTTATAACGTACTAGTATATAACGTCATACGTTATAACATAATACTATATAACGTTACACGTTGCATAGTAATACTATATAACGTTATACGTTATAACGTAATAGTATATAACGTCATAAGTTATAACGTAAATGTATATAACGTCATACGTTATACCGTAGTACTGCATAACGTTACACGTTGCATAGTAATACTATATAACGTTATACGTTGTATAGTAATACTACATAACGTTATACGTTATAACGTAATAGCATATAACGTTATACGTTATAACGTAATTGTATAAAGCATTATACGTGATAACGTAATAGTATAAAGCATTATACGTTATAACGTAATACCATATAACGTTACACGTTGTATAGTAATACTATATAACGTTACACGCTGTATAGTAATACTATTTAACGTTATACGTTATAACGTGGTACTATATAACGTTATACGTTGTATAGTAATACTACATAGCGTTATACGTTATAACGTAACAGTATATAACGTCATACGTTATATCGTAATACTATATATCGTTACCCGTTGTATAGTAATAATATATAACGTTACACGTTGCATAGTAATACTACATATCGTTATACGTTATAACGTAATAGTATATAACGTTATATGTTGTAACGTTATAGTATATAACGTTATACGTTATAACGTAATAGTATATAACGTTATACGTTGTTACGTAATAATATATAACATTATACGTTATAACGTATTACCATATAACGTTACACGTTGTATAGTAATACTATATAACGACACAAGCTGTATCGTAATACTATTTAACGTTATACGTTATAACGTAATACTATATAACGTTATACGTTGTATAGTAATACTACATAACGTTATACGTTATAACGTAACTGTATATAAAGTCATACGTTATATCGTAATACTATATATCGTTACCCGTTGTATAGTAATAATATATAACGTTACACGTTGCATAGTAATACTATATATCGTTATACGTTATAACGTAATAGCATATAACGTTATACGTAGTAACGTAGTAGTATATAACGTTATACGTGGTAATGTAATAGTATACACGTTATACGTTATAACGTAATAGTATATAACGTTATACGTTATAACGTAATAGTATATAACGTTATACGTTATAACGTAATAGTATATAACGTTATATGTTGTAACGTTATAGTATATAACGTTATACGTTATAACGTAATAGTATATAACGTTATACGTTGTTACGTAATAATATATAACATTATACGTTATAACGTAATACGATATAACGTTACACGTTGTATAGTAATACTATATAACGTCACAAGCTGTATCGTAATACTATTTAACGTTATACGTTATAACGTAGTACTATGTAACGTTACACGTTGTATAGTAATACTATATAACGTCACAAGCTGTATCGTAATACTATTTAACGTTATACGTTATAACGTAATACTATATAACGTTATACGTTGTATAGTAATACTACATAACGTTATACGTTATAACGTAACTATATATAACGTCAAACGTTATATCGTAATACTATATATCGTTACCCGTTGTATAGTAATAATATATAACGTTACACGATGCATAGTAATACTACATATCGTTATACGTTATAACGTAATAGTATATAACGTTATACGTTGTAACGTTGTAGTATATAACGTTATACGTTATAACGTAATAGTATATAACGTTATACGTTATAACATAATACTATATAACGTTACACGTTGCATAGTAATACTAAATAACCTTATGCGTTATAACGTAATAGCATATAACGTTATACGTTATAACGTAATAGTATAGAGCATTATACTTTATAACGTAATACCACATAACTTTACACGTTGTATAGTAATACTATATATCGTTACACGATGTATAGTAATGCTATTTAACGTTATCCGTTATAACGTAATAGTATATGACATTCTACGTTATAACGTCATACCATATAACGTTACACGTTGTATAGTAATACTATATAACGTTACACGATGTATAGTAATACTATTTAACGTTATACGTTATATCGTAATAGTACATAACGTTATACGTTATATCGTAATAGTATATAACGATATACGTTATAACGTAAAAGTATATAACGTTACACGTTATAGCGTACTAGTATATAACGTCATACGTTATAACATAATACTTCATAACGTTACACGTTGCATAGTAATACTATATAACGTTATACGTTATAACGTAATAGTATATAACGTCATACGTTATAACGTAACTGTATATAACGTTATACGTTATAACGTAAGAGTTTATAACGTTACACGTTATAACGTACTAGTATGTAACATCATACGTTATAACATAATACTATATAACGTTACACGTTGCATAGTAATACTATATAACGATATACGTTATAACGTAATAGTATATAACGTTATACGTTGTATAGTAATACTACATAACGTTATACGTTATAACGTAATAGCATATAACGTTATACGTTATAACGTAATTGTATAAAGCATTATACGTGATAACGTAACAGTATAAAGCATTATACGTTATAACGTAATACCATATAACGTTACACGTTGTATAGTAATACTATATAACGTTACACGCTGTATAGTAATACTATTTAACGTTATACGTTATAACGTGGTACTATATAACGTTATACGTTGTATAGTAATACTACATAGCGTTATACGTTATAACGTAACTGTATATAACGTCATACGTTATATCGTAATACTATATATCGTTACCCGTTGTATAGTAATAATATATAACGTTACACGTTGCATAGTAATACTACATATCGTTATACGTTATAACGTAATAGTATATAACGTTATATGTTGTAACGTTATAGTATATAACGTTATACGTTATAACGTAATAGTATATAACGTTATACGTTGTTACGTAATAATATATAACATTATACGTTATAACGTATTACCATATAACGTTACACGTTGTATAGTAATACTATATAACGACACAAGCTGTATCGTAATACTATTTAACGTTATACGTTATAACGTAATACTATATAACGTTATACGTTGTATAGTAATACTACATAACGTTATACGTTATAACGTAACTGTATATAAAGTCATACGTTATATCGTAATACTATATATCGTTACCCGTTGTATAGTAATAATATATAACGTTACACGTTGCATAGTAATACTATATATCGTTATACGTTATAACGTAATAGCATATAACGTTATACGTAGTAACGTAGTAGTATATAACGTTATACGTGGTAATGTAATAGTATACACGTTATACGTTATAACGTAATAGTATATAACGTTATACGTTATAACGTAATAGTATATAACGTTATACGTTATAACGTAATAGTATATAACGTTATATGTTGTAACGTTATAGTATATAACGTTATACGTTATAACGTAATAGTATATAACGTTATACGTTGTTACGTAATAATATATAACATTATACGTTATAACGTAATACGATATAACGTTACACGTTGTATAGTAATACTATATAACGTCACAAGCTGTATCGTAATACTATTTAACGTTATACGTTATAACGTAGTACTATGTAACGTTACACGTTGTATAGTAATACTATATAACGTCACAAGCTGTATCGTAATACTATTTAACGTTATACGTTATAACGTAATACAATATAACGATATACGTTGTATAGTAATACTACATAACGTTATACGTTATAACGTAACTATATATAACGTCAAACGTTATATCGTAATACTATATATCGTTACCCGTTGTATAGTAATAATATATAACGTTACACGATGCATAGTAATACTACATATCGTTATACGTTATAACGTAATAGTATATAACGTTATACGTTGTAACGTTGTAGTATATAACGTTATACGTTATAACGTAATAGTATATAACGTTATACGTTATAACATAATACTATATAACGTTACACGTTGCATAGTAATACTAAATAACCTTATGCGTTATAACGTAATAGCATATAACGTTATACGTTATAACGTAATAGTATAGAGCATTATACTTTATAACGTAATACCACATAACTTTACACGTTGTATAGTAATACTATATATCGTTACACGCTGTATAGTAATGCTATTTAACGTTATCCGTTATAACGTAATAGTATATGACATTCTACGTTATAACGTCATAACATATAACGTTACACGTTGTATAGTAATACTATATAACGTTACACGATGTATAGTAATACTATTTAACGTTATACGTTATATCGTAATAGTACATAACGTTATACGTTATATCGTAATAGTATATAACGATATACGTTATAACGTAAAAGTATATAACGTTACACGTTATAGCGTACTAGTATATAACGTCATACGTTATAACATAATACTACATAACGTTACACGTTGCATAGTAATACTATATAACGTTATACGTTATAACGTAATAGTATATAACGTCATACGTTATAACGTAACTGTATATAACGTTATACGTTATAACGTAAGAGTTTATAACGTTACACGTTATAACGTACTAGTATGTAACATCATACGTTATAACATAATACTATATAACGTTACACGTTGCATAGTAATACTATATAACGATATACGTTATAACGTAATAGTATATAACGTTATACGTTGTATAGTAATACTACATAACGTTATACGTTATAACGTAACTGTATATAACGTCATACGTTATATCGTAATACTATATATCGTTAACCGTTGTATAGTAATAATATATAACGTTACACGATGCATAGTAATACTACATATCGTTATACGTTATAACGTAATAGTATATAACGTTACACGTTTTAACGTAATATTATATAACGTTGTACGTTATAACGTAATAGTATATAACGTTGTACGTTATAACGTAATTCTATATAACGTTAGACGTCATAACTTAATACTATATAACGTTATACGTTATATCGTAATAGTATATAACGTTATCCGTTGTAACGTAGTAGTATATAACGTTATACGTTATAACGTAATAGTATCTAACGTTATACGTTATAATGTAATTGTATATAGCGTTATACGTTAAATCGTAATAGTATATAACGTTATACGTTATAACGTAATGCTATATAACGTTAGACGTCATAACTTAATACTATATAACGTTATACGTTATATCGTAATAGTATATAACGTTATCCGTTGTAACGTAGTAGTATATAACGTTATACGTTATAACGTAATAGTATACAACGTTATACGTTATAACGTAATTGTATATAGCGTTATACGTTAAATCGTAATAGTATATACCGTTATACGTTATAACGTGATAGTATATAACGTTATACGTTATAACGTAATAGTATATAATGTTATACGTTATATCGTAGTAGTATATAACGTTATATGATATAACGTAATACTCTATAACGTTATACGTTATATCGTAATAGTATATAACGTTATACGTTATAACGTAATAGTATATAACGTTACACGTTTTAACGTAATAGTATATAACGTTGTACGTTATAACGTAATAGTATATAACGTTATACGTTATAATGTAATTGTATATAGCGTTATACGTTAAATCGTAATAGTATATAACGTTATACGTTATAACGTAATTCTATATAACGTTAGACGTCATAACTTAATACTATATAACGTTATACGTTATATCGTAATAGTATATAGCGTTATACGTTGTAACGTAGTAGTATATAACGTTATACGTTATAACGTAATAGTATACAACGTTATACGTTATAACGTAATATTACATAGCGTTATACGTTATAACGTAATAGTATATAACGTTATACGTTATAACGTAATAGTATATAACGTTACACGTTTTAACGTAATAGTATATAACGATGTACGTTATAACGTAATGCTATATAACGTTAGACGTCATAACTTAATACTATATAACGTTATACGTTATATCGTAATAGTATATAGCGTTGTACGTTGTAACGTAGTAGTATATAACGTTATACGTTATAACGTAATAGTATACAACGTTATATGTTATAACGTAATTGTATATAGCGTTATACGTTAAATCGTAATAGTATATAACGTTAGACGTCATAACTTAATACTATATAACGTTGTACGTTATATCGTAATAGTATATAACGTTATCCGTTGTAACATAGTAGTATATAACGTTATACGTTATAACGTAATAGTATACAACGTTATACGTTATAACGTAATTGTATATGGCGTTATACGTTAAATCGTAATAGTATATACCGTTATACGTTATAACGTAATTCTATATAACGTTAGACGTCATAACTTAATACTATATAACGTTATAGGTTATATCGTAATAGTATATAGCGTTATACGTTGTAACGTAGTAGTATATAACGTTATACGTTATAAAGTAATAGTATACAACGTTATACGTTATAACGTAATTGTATATAGCGTTATACGTTATAACGTAATATTATATAACGTTATACGTTGTAACGTAATAGTATATAACGTTATCCGTTATAACGTAATTGTATATAGCGTTATACGTTAAATCGTAATAGTATATAACGTTATACGTTATAACGTAATAGTATATAATGTTATACGTTATATCGTAGTAGTATATAACGTTATGCGATATAACGTAATACTCTATAACGTTATACGTTATATCGTAATAGTATATAACGTTATACGTTATAACGTAATTCTATATAACGTTAGACGGCATAACTTAATACTATATAACGTTATACGTTATATCGTAATAGTATATAGCGTTGTACGTTGTAACGTAGTAGTATATAACGTTATACGTTATAACGTAATAGTATACAACGTTATACGTTATAACGTAATTGTATATAGCGTTATACGTTAAATCGTAATAGTATATGACGTTAGACGTCATAACTTAATACTATATAACGTTGTACGTTATATCGTAATAGTATATAACGTTATCCGTTGTAACGTATTAGTATATAAGGTTATACGTTATAACGTAATAGTATATAACGTTACACATTTTAACGTAATAGTATATAACGATGTACGTTATAACGTAATGCTATATAACGTTAGACGTCATCACTTAATACTATATAACGTTATACGTTCTATCGTAATAGTATATAGCGTTATACGTTGTAACGTAGTAGTATATAACGTTATACGTTATAACGTAATAGTATACAACGTTATACGTTATAACGTAATTGTATATAGCGTTATACGTTATAACGTAATATTATATAACGTCATACGTTGTAACGTAATAGTATATAACGTTATCCGTTATAACGTAATTGTATATAGCGTTATACGTTAAATCGTAATAGTATATAACGTTATACGTTATAACGTAATAGTATATAATGTTATACGTTATAAGGTAATAGTATATAATGTTATACGTTATAATGTAATTGTATATAGCGTTATTGGTTAAATCGTAATAGTATATAACGTCATACGCTATAACGTAATGCTATATAACGTTAGACGTCATAACTTAATACAATATAACGTTATACGTTATATCGTAATAGTATATAACGTTATACGTTATAACGTAATTGTATATAGCGTTATACGTTAAATCGTAACAGTATATAACGTTATACGTTATAACGTAATAGTATATAACGTTAGACGTTATAACGTAATAGTATATAACGTTACACGTTTTAACGTAATAGTATATAACGTTGTACGTTATAACGTAATGCTATATAAGGTTAGACGTCATAACTTAATACTATATAACGTTATACGTTATATCGTAATAGTATATAACGTTATCCGTTGTAACGTAGTAGTATATAACGTTATACGTTATAACGTAATAGTATACAACGTTATACGTTATAACGTAATTGTATATAGCGTTATACGTCAAATCGTAATAGTATATAACGTTATACGTTATAACGTAATAGTATCTAACGTTATACGTTATAATGTAATTGTATATAGCGTTATACGTTAAATCGTAATAGTATATAACGTTATACGTTATAACGTAATATTTCATAGCGTTATACGTTAGAACGTAATAGTATATAACGTTACACGTTTTTACGTAATAGTATATAACGTTGTACGTTATAACGTAATAGTATATAACGTTGTACGTTATAACGCAATTGTATATAGCGTTATACGTTAAATCGTAATAGTATATACCGTTATACGTTATAACGTGATATTATATAACGTTATACGTTATAACGTAATAGTATATAATGTTATACGTTATATCGTAGAGGCATATAACGTTATATGATATAACGTAATACTCTATAACGTTATACGTTATATCGTAATAGTACATAACGTTATACGTTATAACGTAGTAGTATATAACGTTATACGTTATAACGTAATAGTATACAACGTTATACGTCATAACTTAATACTATATAACGTTATACGTTATATCGTAATAGTATATAGCGTTATACGTTGTAACGTAGTAGTATATAACGTTATACGTTATAACGTAATAGTATACAACGTTATACGTTATAACGTAATTGTATATAGCGTTATACGTTAAATCGTAATAGTATATAACGTTATACGTTATAACGTAATATTACATAGCGTTATACGTTATAACGTAATAGTATATAACGTTATACGTTATAACGTAATAGTATATAACGTTACACGTTTTAACGTAATAGTATATAACGATGTACGTTATAACGTAATGCTATATAACGTTAGACGTCATAACTTAATACTATATAACGTTATACGTTATATCGTAATAGTATATAGCGTTATACGTTGTAACGTAGTAGTATATAACGTTATACGTTATAACGTAATAGTATACAACGTTATACGTTATAACGTAATTGTATATAGCGTTATACGTTATAACGTAATTGTATATAGCGTTATACGTTAAATCGTAATAGTATATAACGTTATACGTTATAACGTAATATTACATAGCGTTATACGTTATAACGTAATAGTATATAACGTTATACGTTATAACGTAATGCTATATAACGTTACACGTTTTAACGTAATAGTATATAACGATGTACGTTATAACGTAATGCTATATAACGTTAGACGTCATAACTTAATACTATATAACGTTATACGTTGTATAGTAATACTACATAGCGTTATACGTTATAACGTAACTGTATATAACGTCATACGTTATATCGTAATACTATATATCGTTACCCGTTGTATAGTAATAATATATAACGTTACACGTTGCATAGTAATACTACATATCGTTATACGTTATAACGTAATAGTATATAACGTTATATGTTGTAACGTTATAGTATATAACGTTATACGTTATAACGTAATAGTATATAACGTTATACGTTGTTACGTAATAATATATAACATTATACGTTATAACGTATTACCATATAACGTTACACGTTGTATAGTAATACTATATAACGACACAAGCTGTATCGTAATACTATTTAACGTTATACGTTATAACGTAATACTATATAACGTTATACGTTGTATAGTAATACTACATAACGTTATACGTTATAACGTAACTGTATATAAAGTCATACGTTATATCGTAATACTATATATCGTTACCCGTTGTATAGTAATAATATATAACGTTACACGTTGCATAGTAATACTATATATCGTTATACGTTATAACGTAATAGCATATAACGTTATACGTAGTAACGTAGTAGTATATAACGTTATACGTGGTAATGTAATAGTATACACGTTATACGTTATAACGTAATAGTATATAACGTTATACGTTATAACGTAATAGTATATAACGTTATACGTTATAACGTAATAGTATATAACGTTATATGTTGTAACGTTATAGTATATAACGTTATACGTTATAACGTAATAGTATATAACGTTATACGTTGTTACGTAATAATATATAACATTATACGTTATAACGTAATACGATATAACGTTACACGTTGTATAGTAATACTATATAACGTCACAAGCTGTATCGTAATACTATTTAACGTTATACGTTATAACGTAGTACTATGTAACGTTACACGTTGTATAGTAATACTATATAACGTCACAAGCTGTATCGTAATACTATTTAACGTTATACGTTATAACGTAATACAATATAACGATATACGTTGTATAGTAATACTACATAACGTTATACGTTATAACGTAACTATATATAACGTCAAACGTTATATCGTAATACTATATATCGTTACCCGTTGTATAGTAATAATATATAACGTTACACGATGCATAGTAATACTACATATCGTTATACGTTATAACGTAATAGTATATAACGTTATACGTTGTAACGTTGTAGTATATAACGTTATACGTTATAACGTAATAGTATATAACGTTATACGTTATAACATAATACTATATAACGTTACACGTTGCATAGTAATACTAAATAACCTTATGCGTTATAACGTAATAGCATATAACGTTATACGTTATAACGTAATAGTATAGAGCATTATACTTTATAACGTAATACCACATAACTTTACACGTTGTATAGTAATACTATATATCGTTACACGCTGTATAGTAATGCTATTTAACGTTATCCGTTATAACGTAATAGTATATGACATTCTACGTTATAACGTCATAACATATAACGTTACACGTTGTATAGTAATACTATATAACGTTACACGATGTATAGTAATACTATTTAACGTTATACGTTATATCGTAATAGTACATAACGTTATACGTTATATCGTAATAGTATATAACGATATACGTTATAACGTAAAAGTATATAACGTTACACGTTATAGCGTACTAGTATATAACGTCATACGTTATAACATAATACTACATAACGTTACACGTTGCATAGTAATACTATATAACGTTATACGTTATAACGTAATAGTATATAACGTCATACGTTATAACGTAACTGTATATAACGTTATACGTTATAACGTAAGAGTTTATAACGTTACACGTTATAACGTACTAGTATGTAACATCATACGTTATAACATAATACTATATAACGTTACACGTTGCATAGTAATACTATATAACGATATACGTTATAACGTAATAGTATATAACGTTATACGTTGTATAGTAATACTACATAACGTTATACGTTATAACGTAACTGTATATAACGTCATACGTTATATCGTAATACTATATATCGTTAACCGTTGTATAGTAATAATATATAACGTTACACGATGCATAGTAATACTACATATCGTTATACGTTATAACGTAATAGTATATAACGTTACACGTTTTAACGTAATATTATATAACGTTGTACGTTATAACGTAATAGTATATAACGTTGTACGTTATAACGTAATTCTATATAACGTTAGACGTCATAACTTAATACTATATAACGTTATACGTTATATCGTAATAGTATATAACGTTATCCGTTGTAACGTAGTAGTATATAACGTTATACGTTATAACGTAATAGTATCTAACGTTATACGTTATAATGTAATTGTATATAGCGTTATACGTTAAATCGTAATAGTATATAACGTTATACGTTATAACGTAATGCTATATAACGTTAGACGTCATAACTTAATACTATATAACGTTATACGTTATATCGTAATAGTATATAACGTTATCCGTTGTAACGTAGTAGTATATAACGTTATACGTTATAACGTAATAGTATACAACGTTATACGTTATAACGTAATTGTATATAGCGTTATACGTTAAATCGTAATAGTATATACCGTTATACGTTATAACGTGATAGTATATAACGTTATACGTTATAACGTAATAGTATATAATGTTATACGTTATATCGTAGTAGTATATAACGTTATATGATATAACGTAATACTCTATAACGTTATACGTTATATCGTAATAGTATATAACGTTATACGTTATAACGTAATAGTATATAACGTTACACGTTTTAACGTAATAGTATATAACGTTGTACGTTATAACGTAATAGTATATAACGTTATACGTTATAATGTAATTGTATATAGCGTTATACGTTAAATCGTAATAGTATATAACGTTATACGTTATAACGTAATTCTATATAACGTTAGACGTCATAACTTAATACTATATAACGTTATACGTTATATCGTAATAGTATATAGCGTTATACGTTGTAACGTAGTAGTATATAACGTTATACGTTATAACGTAATAGTATACAACGTTATACGTTATAACGTAATATTACATAGCGTTATACGTTATAACGTAATAGTATATAACGTTATACGTTATAACGTAATAGTATATAACGTTACACGTTTTAACGTAATAGTATATAACGATGTACGTTATAACGTAATGCTATATAACGTTAGACGTCATAACTTAATACTATATAACGTTATACGTTATATCGTAATAGTATATAGCGTTGTACGTTGTAACGTAGTAGTATATAACGTTATACGTTATAACGTAATAGTATACAACGTTATATGTTATAACGTAATTGTATATAGCGTTATACGTTAAATCGTAATAGTATATAACGTTAGACGTCATAACTTAATACTATATAACGTTGTACGTTATATCGTAATAGTATATAACGTTATCCGTTGTAACATAGTAGTATATAACGTTATACGTTATAACGTAATAGTATACAACGTTATACGTTATAACGTAATTGTATATGGCGTTATACGTTAAATCGTAATAGTATATACCGTTATACGTTATAACGTAATTCTATATAACGTTAGACGTCATAACTTAATACTATATAACGTTATAGGTTATATCGTAATAGTATATAGCGTTATACGTTGTAACGTAGTAGTATATAACGTTATACGTTATAAAGTAATAGTATACAACGTTATACGTTATAACGTAATTGTATATAGCGTTATACGTTATAACGTAATATTATATAACGTTATACGTTGTAACGTAATAGTATATAACGTTATCCGTTATAACGTAATTGTATATAGCGTTATACGTTAAATCGTAATAGTATATAACGTTATACGTTATAACGTAATAGTATATAATGTTATACGTTATATCGTAGTAGTATATAACGTTATGCGATATAACGTAATACTCTATAACGTTATACGTTATATCGTAATAGTATATAACGTTATACGTTATAACGTAATTCTATATAACGTTAGACGGCATAACTTAATACTATATAACGTTATACGTTATATCGTAATAGTATATAGCGTTGTACGTTGTAACGTAGTAGTATATAACGTTATACGTTATAACGTAATAGTATACAACGTTATACGTTATAACGTAATTGTATATAGCGTTATACGTTAAATCGTAATAGTATATGACGTTAGACGTCATAACTTAATACTATATAACGTTGTACGTTATATCGTAATAGTATATAACGTTATCCGTTGTAACGTATTAGTATATAAGGTTATACGTTATAACGTAATAGTATATAACGTTACACATTTTAACGTAATAGTATATAACGATGTACGTTATAACGTAATGCTATATAACGTTAGACGTCATCACTTAATACTATATAACGTTATACGTTCTATCGTAATAGTATATAGCGTTATACGTTGTAACGTAGTAGTATATAACGTTATACGTTATAACGTAATAGTATACAACGTTATACGTTATAACGTAATTGTATATAGCGTTATACGTTATAACGTAATATTATATAACGTCATACGTTGTAACGTAATAGTATATAACGTTATCCGTTATAACGTAATTGTATATAGCGTTATACGTTAAATCGTAATAGTATATAACGTTATACGTTATAACGTAATAGTATATAATGTTATACGTTATAAGGTAATAGTATATAATGTTATACGTTATAATGTAATTGTATATAGCGTTATTGGTTAAATCGTAATAGTATATAACGTCATACGCTATAACGTAATGCTATATAACGTTAGACGTCATAACTTAATACAATATAACGTTATACGTTATATCGTAATAGTATATAACGTTATACGTTATAACGTAATTGTATATAGCGTTATACGTTAAATCGTAACAGTATATAACGTTATACGTTATAACGTAATAGTATATAACGTTAGACGTTATAACGTAATAGTATATAACGTTACACGTTTTAACGTAATAGTATATAACGTTGTACGTTATAACGTAATGCTATATAAGGTTAGACGTCATAACTTAATACTATATAACGTTATACGTTATATCGTAATAGTATATAACGTTATCCGTTGTAACGTAGTAGTATATAACGTTATACGTTATAACGTAATAGTATACAACGTTATACGTTATAACGTAATTGTATATAGCGTTATACGTCAAATCGTAATAGTATATAACGTTATACGTTATAACGTAATAGTATCTAACGTTATACGTTATAATGTAATTGTATATAGCGTTATACGTTAAATCGTAATAGTATATAACGTTATACGTTATAACGTAATATTTCATAGCGTTATACGTTAGAACGTAATAGTATATAACGTTACACGTTTTTACGTAATAGTATATAACGTTGTACGTTATAACGTAATAGTATATAACGTTGTACGTTATAACGCAATTGTATATAGCGTTATACGTTAAATCGTAATAGTATATACCGTTATACGTTATAACGTGATATTATATAACGTTATACGTTATAACGTAATAGTATATAATGTTATACGTTATATCGTAGAGGCATATAACGTTATATGATATAACGTAATACTCTATAACGTTATACGTTATATCGTAATAGTACATAACGTTATACGTTATAACGTAGTAGTATATAACGTTATACGTTATAACGTAATAGTATACAACGTTATACGTCATAACTTAATACTATATAACGTTATACGTTATATCGTAATAGTATATAGCGTTATACGTTGTAACGTAGTAGTATATAACGTTATACGTTATAACGTAATAGTATACAACGTTATACGTTATAACGTAATTGTATATAGCGTTATACGTTAAATCGTAATAGTATATAACGTTATACGTTATAACGTAATATTACATAGCGTTATACGTTATAACGTAATAGTATATAACGTTATACGTTATAACGTAATAGTATATAACGTTACACGTTTTAACGTAATAGTATATAACGATGTACGTTATAACGTAATGCTATATAACGTTAGACGTCATAACTTAATACTATATAACGTTATACGTTATATCGTAATAGTATATAGCGTTATACGTTGTAACGTAGTAGTATATAACGTTATACGTTATAACGTAATAGTATACAACGTTATACGTTATAACGTAATATTACATAGCGTTATACGTTATAACGTAATAGTATATAACGTTATACGTTATAACGTAATGCTATATAACGTTACACGTTTTAACGTAATAGTATATAACGATGTACGTTATAACGTAATGCTATATAACGTTAGACGTCATAACTTAATACTATATAACGTTATACGTTATATCGTAATAGTATATAGCGTTATACGTTGTAACGTAGTAGTATATAACGTTATACGTTATAACGTAATAGTATACAACGTTATACGTTATAACGTAATTGTATATAGCGTTATACGTTAAATCGTAATAGTATATAACGTTATACGTTATAACGTAATATTACATAGCGTTATACGTTATAACGTAATAGTATATAACGTTATACGTTATAACGTAATAGTATATAACGTTACACGTTTTAACGTAATAGTATATAACGATGTACGTTATAACGTAATGCTATATAACGTTAGACGTCATAACTTAATACTATATAACGTTATACGTTATATCGTAATAGTATATAGCGTTATACGTTGTAACGTAGTAGTATATAACGTTATACGTTATAACGTAATAGTATACAACGTTATACGTTATAACGTAATGCTATATAACGTTAGACGTCATAACTTAATACAATATAACGTTATACGTTATATCGTAATAGTATATAACGTTATACGTTATAACGTAATTGTATATAGCGTTATACGTTATAACGTAATATTATATAACGTCGTACGTTGTAACGTAATAGTATATAACGTTATCCGTTATAACGTAATTGTATATAGCGTTATACGTTAAATCGTAATAGTATATAACGTTATACGTTATAACGTAATAGTATATAATGTTATACGTTATAAGGTAATAGTATATAATGTTATACGTTATAATGTAATTGTATATAGCGTTATTGGTTAAATCGTAATAGTATATAACGTCATACGCTATAACGTAATGCTATATAACGTTAGACGTCATAACTTAATACAATATAACGTTATACGTTATATCGTAATAGTATATAACGTTATACGTTATAACGTAATTGTATATAGCGTTATACGTTAAATCGTAACAGTATATAACGTTATACGTTATAACGTAATAGTATATAACGTTAGACGTTATAACGTAATAGTATATAACGTTACACGTTTTAACGTAATAGTATATAACGTTGTACGTTATAACGTAATGCTATATAAGGTTAGACGTCATAACTTAATACTATATAACGTTATACGTTATATCGTAATAGTATATAACGTTATCCGTTGTAACGTAGTAGTATATAACGTTATACGTTATAACGTAATAGTATACAACGTTATACGTTATAACGTAATTGTATATAGCGTTATACGTCAAATCGTAATAGTATATAACGTTATACGTTATAACGCAATAGTATCTAACGTTATACGTTATAATGTAATTGTATATAGCGTTATACGTTAAATCGTAATAGTATATAACGTTATACGTTATAACGTAATATTTCATAGCGTTATACGTTAGAACGTAATAGTATATAACGTTACACGTTTTTACGTAATAGTATATAACGTTGTACGTTATAACGTAATAGTATATAACGTTGTACGTTATAACGCAATTGTATATAGCGTTATACGTTAAATCGTAATAGTATATACCGTTATACGTTATAACGTGATATTATATAACGTTATACGTTATAACGTAATAGTATATAATGTTATACGTTATATCGTAGTGGCATATAACGTTATATGATATAACGTAATACTCTATAACGTTATACGTTATATCGTAATAGTACATAACGTTATACGTTATAACGTAGTAGTATATAACGTTATACGTTATAACGTAATAGTATACAACGTTATACGTCATAACTTAATACTATATAACGTTATACGTTATATCGTAATAGTATATAGCGTTATACGTTGTAACGTAGTAGTATATAACGTTATACGTTATAACGTAATAGTATACAACGTTATACGTTATAACGTAATTGTATATAGCGTTATACGTTAAATCGTAATAGTATATAACGTTATACGTTATAACGTAATATTACATAGCGTTATACGTTATAACGTAATAGTATATAACGTTATACGTTATAACGTAATAGTATATAACGTTACACGTTTTAACGTAATAGTATATAACGATGTACGTTATAACGTAATGCTATATAACGTTAGACGTCATAACTTAATACTATATAACGTTATACGTTATATCGTAATAGTATATAGCGTTATACGTTGTAACGTAGTAGTATATAACGTTATACGTTATAACGTAATAGTATACAACGTTATACGTTATAACGTAATTGTATATAGCGTTATACGTTATAACGTAATTGTATATAGCGTTATACGTTAAATCGTAATAGTATATAACGTTATACGTTATAGCGTAATATTACATAGCGTTATACGTTATAACGTAATAGTATATAACGTTATACGTTATAACGTAATAGTATATAACGTTACACGTTTTAACGTAATAGTATATAACGATGTACGTTATAACGTAATGCTATATAACGTTAGACGTCATAACTTAATACTATATAACGTTATACGTTATATCGTAATAGTATATAACGTTATCCGTTGTAACGTAGTAGTATATAACGTTATACGTTATAACGTAATAGTATACAACGTTATACGTTATAACGTAATTGTATATAGCGTTATACGTTAAATCGTAATAGTATATAATGTTATACGTTATAACGTAATATTACATAGCGTTATACGTTATAACGTAATAGTATATAACGTTATACGTTATAACGTAATAGTATATAACGTTACACGTTTTAACGTAATAGTATATAACGATGAACGTTATAACGTAATGCTATATAACGTTAGACGTCATAACTTAATACTATATAACGTTATACGTTATATCGTAATAGTATATAACGTTATCCGTTGTAACGTAGTAGTATATAACGTTATACGTTATAACGTAATAGTATACAACGTTATACGTCATAACGTATTACTATATAACGTTATACGTTATAACGTGATAGTATATAACATTGTACGTTAAAACGTAATGCTATATAACGTTAGACGTCATAACTTAATACTATATAACGTTGTACGTTATATCGTAATAGTATATAACGTTATCCGTTGTAACGTAGTAGTATATAACGTTATACGTTATAACGTAATAGTATACAACGTTATACGTTATAACGTAATTGTATATAGCGTTATACGTTAAATCGTAATAGTATATAACGTTATTCGTTATAACGTAATAGTATATAACGTTATACGTTATAACGTAATAGTATATAATGTTATACGTTATATCGTAGTAGTATATAACGTTATGCGATATAACGTAATACTCTATAACGTTATACGTTATATCGTAATAGTATATAACGTTATACGTTATAACGTAATAGTATATAACGTTACACGTTTTAACGTAATAGTATATAACGTTGTACGTTATAACGTAATAGTATATAACGTTGTACGTTATAACGTAATAGTATATAACGTTGTACGTTATAACGTAATTGTATATAGCGTTATACGTTAAATCGTAATAGTATATAACGTTATACGTTATAACGTAATAGTATATAACGTTATACATTATAATGTAATTGTATATAGCGTTATACGTTAAATCGTAATAGTATATAACGTTATACGTTATAACGTAATGCTATATAACGTTAGACGTCATAACTTAATACTATATAACGTTATACGTAATATCGTAATAGTATATAACGTTATCCGTTGTAACGTAGTAGTATATAACGTTATACGTTATAACGTAATAGTATACAAAGTTATACGTTATAACGTAATTGTATATAGCGTTATACGTTAAATCGTAATAGTATATAACGTTATACGTTATAACGTAATATTACATAGCGTTATACGTTATAACGTAATAGTATATAACGTTATACGTTATAACGTAATAGTATATAACGTTACACGTTTTAACGTAATAGTATATAACGATGTACGTTATAACGTAATGCTATATAACGTTAGACGTCATAACTTAATACTATATAACGTTATACGTTATATCGTAATAGTATATAACGTTATCCGTTGTAACGTAGTAGTATATAACGTTATACGTTATAACGTAATAGTATACAACGTTATACGTTATAACGTAATTGTATATAGCGTTATACGTTAAATCGTAATAGTATATAATGTTATACGTTATAACGTAATATTACATAGCGTTATACGTTATAACGTAATAGTATATAACGTTATACGTTATAACGTAATAGTATATAACGTTATACGTTATAACGTAATTGTATATAGCGTTATACGTTATAACGTAATTGTATATAGCGTTATACGTTAAATCGTAATAGTATATAACGTTATACGTTATAACGTAATATTACATAGCGTTATACGTTATAACGTAATAGTATATAACGTTATACGTTATAACGTAATAGTATATAACGTTACACGTTTTAACGTAATAGTATATAACGATGTACGTTATAACGTAATGCTATATAACGTTAGACGTCATAACTTAATACTATATAACGTTATACGTTATATCGTAATAGTATATAGCGTTATACGTTGTAACGTAGTAGTATATAACGTTATACGTTATAACGTAATAGTATACAACGTTATACGTTATAACGTAATTGTATATAGCGTTATACGTTATAACGTAATTGTATATAGCGTTATACGTTAAATCGTAATAGTATAAAACGTTATACGTTATAACGTAATAGTATATAACGTTATACATTATAATGTAATTGTATATAGCGTTATACGTTAAATCGTAATAGTATATAACGTTATACGTTATAGCGTAATATTACATAGCGTTATACGTTATAACGTAATAGTATATAACGTTATACGTTATAACGTAATAGTATATAACGTTACACGTTTTAACGTAATAGTATATAACGATGTACGTTATAACGTAATGCTATATAACGTTAGACGTCATAACTTAATACTATATAACGTTATACGTTATATCGTAATAGTATATAACGTTATCCGTTGTAACGTAGTAGTATATAACGTTATACGTTATAACGTAATAGTATACAACGTTATACGTTATAACGTAATTGTATATAGCGTTATACGTTAAATCGTAATAGTATATAATGTTATACGTTATAACGTAATATTACATAGCGTTATACGTTATAACGTAATAGTATATAACGTTATACGTTATAACGTAATAGTATATAACGTTACACGTTTTAACGTAATAGTATATAACGATGAACGTTATAACGTAATGCTATATAACGTTAGACGTCATAACTTAATACTATATAACGTTATACGTTATATCGTAATAGTATATAACGTTATCCGTTGTAACGTAGTAGTATATAACGTTATACGTTATAACGTAATAGTATACAACGTTATACGTCATAACGTATTACTATATAACGTTATACGTTATAACGTGATAGTATATAACATTGTACGTTAAAACGTAATGCTATATAACGTTAGACGTCATAACTTAATACTATATAACGTTGTACGTTATATCGTAATAGTATATAACGTTATCCGTTGTAACGTAGTAGTATATAACGTTATACGTTATAACGTAATAGTATACAACGTTATACGTTATAACGTAATTGTATATAGCGTTATACGTTAAATCGTAATAGTATATAACGTTATTCGTTATAACGTAGTATAACGTAATAGTATATAACGTTACACGTTTTAACGTAATAGTATATAACGATGTACGTTATAACGTAATGCTATATAACGTTAGACGTCATAACTTAATACTATATAACGTTATACGTTATATCGTAATAGTATATAGCGTTATACGTTGTAACGTAGTAGTATATAACGTTATACGTTATAACGTAATAGTATACAACGTTATACGTTATAACGTAATTGTATATAGCGTTATACGTTAAATCGTAATAGTATATAATATCTAATAATAGTATATAGCGTAATAGTATATAGCGTTATACGTTGTAACGTAGTAGTATATAACGTTATACGTTATAACGTAATAGTATACAACGTTATACGTTATAACGTAATTGTATATAGCGTTATACGTTAAATCGTAATAGTATATAATATCTAATAATAGTATATAGCGTAATAGTATATAGCGTTATACGTTATAACGTAATTGTATATAGCGTTATACGTTATAACGTAATATTATATAACGTCATACGTTGTAACGTAATAGTATATAACGTTATCCGTTATAACGTAATTGTATATAGCGTTATACGTTAAATCGTAATAGTATATAACGTTATACGTTATAACGTAATAGTATATAATGTTATACGTTATAAGGTAATAGTATATAATGTTATACGTTATAATGTAATTGTATATAGCGTTATTGGTTAAATCGTAATAGTATATAACGTCATACGCTATAACGTAATGCTATATAACGTTAGACGTCATAACTTAATACAATATAACGTTATACGTTATATCGTAATAGTATATAACGTTATACGTTATAACGTAATTGTATATAGCGTTATACGTTAAATCGTAACAGTATATAACGTTATACGTTATAACGTAATAGTATATAACGTTAGACGTTATAACGTAATAGTATATAACGTTACACATTTTAACGTAATAGTATATAACGATGTACGTTATAACGTAATGCTATATAACGTTAGACGTCATCACTTAATACTATATAACGTTATACGTTCTATCGTAATAGTATATAGCGTTATACGTTGTAACGTAGTAGTATATAACGTTATACGTTATAACGTAATAGTATACAACGTTATACGTTATAACGTAATTGTATATAGCGTTATACGTTATAACGTAATATTATATAACGTCATACGTTGTAACGTAATAGTATATAACGTTATCCGTTATAACGTAATTGTATATAGCGTTATACGTTAAATCGTAATAGTATATAACGTTATACGTTATAACGTAATAGTATATAATGTTATACGTTATAAGGTAATAGTATATAATGTTATACGTTATAATGTAATTGTATATAGCGTTATTGGTTAAATCGTAATAGTATATAACGTCATACGCTATAACGTAATGCTATATAACGTTAGACGTCATAACTTAATACAATATAACGTTATACGTTATATCGTAATAGTATATAACGTTATACGTTATAACGTAATTGTATATAGCGTTATACGTTAAATCGTAACAGTATATAACGTTATACGTTATAACGTAATAGTATATAACGTTAGACGTTATAACGTAATAGTATATAACGTTACACGTTTTAACGTAATAGTATATAACGTTGTACGTTATAACGTAATGCTATATAAGGTTAGACGTCATAACTTAATACTATATAACGTTATACGTTATATCGTAATAGTATATAACGTTATCCGTTGTAACGTAGTAGTATATAACGTTATACGTTATAACGTAATAGTATACAACGTTATACGTTATAACGTAATTGTATATAGCGTTATACGTCAAATCGTAATAGTATATAACGTTATACGTTATAACGTAATAGTATCTAACGTTATACGTTATAATGTAATTGTATATAGCGTTATACGTTAAATCGTAATAGTATATAACGTTATACGTTATAACGTAATATTTCATAGCGTTATACGTTAGAACGTAATAGTATATAACGTTACACGTTTTTACGTAATAGTATATAACGTTGTACGTTATAACGTAATAGTATATAACGTTGTACGTTATAACGCAATTGTATATAGCGTTATACGTTAAATCGTAATAGTATATACCGTTATACGTTATAACGTGATATTATATAACGTTATACGTTATAACGTAATAGTATATAATGTTATACGTTATATCGTAGTGGCATATAACGTTATATGATATAACGTAATACTCTATAACGTTATACGTTATATCGTAATAGTACATAACGTTATACGTTATAACGTAGTAGTATATAACGTTATACGTTATAACGTAATAGTATACAACGTTATACGTCATAACTTAATACTATATAACGTTATACGTTATATCGTAATAGTATATAGCGTTATACGTTGTAACGTAGTAGTATATAACGTTATACGTTATAACGTAGTAGTATACAACGTTATACGTTATAACGTAATTGTATATAGCGTTATACGTTAAATCGTAATAGTATATAACGTTATACGTTATAACGTAATATTACATAGCGTTATACGTTATAACGTAATAGTATATAACGTTATACGTTATAACGTAATAGTATATAACGTTACACGTTTTAACGTAATAGTATATAACGATGTACGTTATAACGTAATGCTATATAACGTTAGACGTCATAACTTAATACTATATAACGTTATACGTTATATCGTAATAGTATATAGCGTTATACGTTGTAACGTAGTAGTATATAACGTTATACGTTATAACGTAATAGTATACAACGTTATACGTTATAACGTAATTGTATATAGCGTTATACGTTATAACGTAATTGTATATAGCGTTATACGTTAAATCGTAATAGTATATAACGTTATACGTTATAACGTAATATTACATAGCGTTATACGTTATAACGTAATAGTATATAACGTTATACGTTATAACGTAATAGTATATAACGTTATACGTTATAACGTAATAGTATATAACGTTACACGTTTTAACGTAATAGTATATAACGATGTACGTTATAACGTAATGCTATATAACGTTAGACGTCATAACTTAATACTATATAACGTTATACGTTATATCGTAATAGTATATAACGTTATCCGTTGTAACGTAGTAGTATATAACGTTATACGTTATAACGTAATAGTATACAACGTTATACGTTATAACGTAATTGTATATAGCGTTATACGTTAAATCGTAATAGTATATAATGTTATACGTTATAACGTAATATTACATAGCGTTATACGTTATAACGTAATAGTATATAACGTTATACGTTATAACGTAATAGTATATAACGTTACACGTTTTAACGTAATAGTATATAACGATGAACGTTATAACGTAATGCTATATAACGTTAGACGTCATAACTTAATACTATATAACGTTATACGTTATATCGTAATAGTATATAACGTTATCCGTGGTAACGTAGTAGTATATAACGTTATACGTTATAACGTAATAGTATACAACGTTATACGTCATAACGTATTACTATATAACGTTATACGTTATAACGTGATAGTATATAACATTGTACGTTATAACGTAATGCTATATAACGTTAGACGTCATAACTTAATACTATATAACGTTGTACGTTATATCGTAATAGTATATAACGTTATCCGTTGTAACGTAGTAGTATATAACGTTATACGTTATAACGTAATAGTATACATCGTTATACGTTATAACGTAATTGTATATAGCGTTATACGTTAAATCGTAATAGTATATAACGTTATTCGTTATAACGTAATAGTATATAACGTTATACGTTATAACGTAATAGTATATAATGTTATACGTTATATCGTAGTAGTATATAACGTTATGCGATATAACGTAATACTCTATAACGTTATACGTTATATCGTAATAGTATATAACGTTATACGTTATAACGTAATAGTATATAACGTTACACGTTTTAACGTAATAGTATATAACGTTGTACGTTATAACGTAATAGTATATAACGTTGTACGTTATAACGTAATAGTATATAACGTTGTACGTTATAACGTAATAGTATATAACGTTGTACGTTATAACGTAATTGTATATAGCGTTATACGTTAAATCGTAATAGTATATAACGTTATACGTTATAACGTAATAGTATATAACGTTATACGTTATAACGTAATAGTATACAAAGTTATACGTTATAACGTAATTGTATATAGCGTTATACGTTAAATCGTAATAGTATATAACGTTATACGTTATAACGTAATATTACATAGCGTTATACGTTATAACGTAATAGTATATAACGTTATACGTTATAACGTAATAGTATATAACGTTACACGTTTTAACGTAATAGTATATAACGATGTACGTTATAACGTAATGCTATATAACGTTAGACGTCATAACTTAATACTATATAACGTTATACGTTATATCGTAATAGTATATAACGTTATCCGTTGTAACGTAGTAGTATATAACGTTATACGTTATAACGTAATAGTATACAACGTTATACGTTATAACGTAATTGTATATAGCGTTATACGTTAAATCGTAATAGTATATAATGTTATACGTTATAACGTAATATTACATAGCGTTATACGTTATAACGTAATAGTATATAACGTTATACGTTATAACGTAATAGTATATAACGTTACACGTTTTAACGTAATAGTATATAACGATGAACGTTATAACGTAATGCTATATAACGTTAGACGTCATAACTTAATACTATATAACGTTATACGTTATATCGTAATAGTATATAACGTTATCCGTTGTAACGTAGTAGTATATAACGTTATACGTTATAACGTAATAGTATATAACGTTACACGTTTTAACGTAATAGTATATAACGATGAACGTTATAACGTAATGCTATATAACGTTAGACGTCATAACTTAATACTATATAACGTTATACGTTATATCGTAATAGTATATAACGTTATACGTTATAACGTGATAGTATATAACATTGTACGTTATAACGTAATGCTATATAACGTTAGACGTCATAACTTAATACTATATAACGTTGTACGTTATATCGTAATAGTATATAACGTTATCCGTTGTAACGTAGTAGTATATAACGTTATACGTTATAACGTAATAGTATACAACGTTATACGTTTTAACGTAATTGTATATAGCGTTATACGTTAAATCGTAATAGTATATAACGTTATTCGTTATAACGTAATAGTATATAACGTTATACGTTATAACGTAATAGTATATAATGTTATACGTTATATCGTAGTAGTATATAACGTTATGCGATATAACGTAATACTCTATAACGTTATACGTTATATCGTAATAGTATATAACGTTATACGTTATAACGTAATAGTATATAACGTTACACGTTTTAACGTAATAGTATATAACGTTGTACGTTATAACGTAATGCTATATAACGTTAGACGTCATAACTTAATACTATATAACGTTATACGTTATATCGTAATAGTATATAACGTTATCCGTTGTAACGTAGTAGTATATAACGTTATACGTTATAACGTAATAGTATATAACGTTACACGTTTTAACGTAATAGTATATAACGATGAACGTTATAACGTAATGCTATATAACGTTAGACGTCATAACTTAATACTATATAACGTTATACGTTATATCGTAATAGTATATAACGTTATACGTTATAACGTGATAGTATATAACATTGTACGTTATAACGTAATGCTATATAACGTTAGACGTCATAACTTAATACTATATAACGTTGTACGTTATATCGTAATAGTATATAACGTTATCCGTTGTAACGTAGTAGTATATAACGTTATACGTTATAACGTAATAGTATACAACGTTATACGTTTTAACGTAATTGTATATAGCGTTATACGTTAAATCGTAATAGTATATAACGTTATTCGTTATAATGTAATAGTATATAACGTTATACGTTATAACGTAATAGTATATAATGTTATACGTTATATCGTAGTAGTATATAACGTTATGCGATATAACGTAATACTCTATAACGTTATACGTTATATCGTAATAGTATATAACGTTATACGTTATAACGTAATAGTATATAACGTTACACGTTTTAACGTAATAGTATATAACGTTGTACGTTATAACGTAATAGTATATAACGTTGTACGTTATAACGTAATAGTATATAACGTTGTACGTTATAACGTAATAGTATATAACGTTGTACGTTATAACGTAATTGTATATAGCGTTATACGTTAAATCGTAATAGTATATAACGTTATACGTTATAACGTAATAGTATATAACGTTATACATTATAATGTAATTGTATATAGCGTTATAGGTTAAATCGTAATAGTATATAACGTTATACGTTATAACGTAATGCTATATAACGTTAGACGTCATAACTTAATACTATATAACGTTATACGTAATATCGTAATAGTATATAACGTTATCCGTTGTAACGTAGTAGTATATAACGTTATACGTTATAACGTAATAGTATACAAAGTTATACGTTATAACGTAATTGTATATAGCGTTATACGTTAAATCGTAATAGTATATACCGTTATACGTTATAACGTGATAGTATATAACATTGTACGTTATAACGTAATGCTATATAACGTTAGACGTCATAACTTAATACTATATAACGTTATACGTTATAACGTAATAGTATACAATGTTATACGTTATAACGTAATTGTATATAGCGTTATACGTTAAATCGTAATAGTATATAACGTTATACGTTATATCGTAATAGTATATAGCGTTATACGTTGTAACGTAGTAGTATATAACGTTATACGTTATAACGTAGTAGTATACAACGTTATACGTTATAACGTAATTGTATATAGCGTTATACGTTAAATCGTAATAGTATATAACGTTATACGTTATAACGTAATATTACATAGCGTTATACGTTATAACGTAATAGTATATAACGTTATACGTTATAACGTAATAGTATATAACGTTACACGTTTTAACGTAATAGTATATAACGATGTACGTTATAACGTAATGCTATATAACGTTAGACGTCATAACTTAATACTATATAACGTTATACGTTATATCGTAATAGTATATAGCGTTATACGTTGTAACGTAGTAGTATATAACGTTATACGTTATAACGTAATAGTATACAACGTTATACGTTATAACGTAATTGTATATAGCGTTATACGTTATAGCGTAATTGTATATAGCGTTATACGTTAAATCGTAATAGTATATAACGTTATACGTTATAACGTAATATTACATAGCGTTATACGTTATAACGTAATAGTATATAACGTTATACGTTATAACGTAATAGTATATAACGTTACACGTTTTAACGTAATAGTATATAACGATGTACGTTATAACGTAATGCTATATAACGTTAGACGTCATAACTTAATACTATATAACGTTATACGTTATATCGTAATAGTATATAACGTTATCCGTTGTAACGTAGTAGTATATAACGTTATACGTTATAACGTAATAGTATACAACGTTATACGTTATAACGTAATTGTATATAGCGTTATACGTTAAATCGTAGTAGTATATAATGTTATACGTTATAACGTAATATTACATAGCGTTATACGTTATAACGTAATAGTATATAACGTTATACGTTATAACGTAATAGTATATAACGTTACACGTTTTAACGTAATAGTATATAACGATGAACGTTATAACGTAATGCTATATAACGTTAGACGTCATAACTTAATACTATATAACGTTATACGTTATATCGTAATAGTATATAACGTTATCCGTTGTAACGTAGTAGTATATAACGTTATACGTTATAACGTAATAGTATACAACGTTATACGTCATAACGTATTACTATATAACGTTATACGTTATAACGTGATAGTATATAACATTGTACGTTATAACGTAATGCTATATAACGTTAGACGTCATAACTTAATACTATATAACGTTGTACGTTATATCGTAATAGTATATAACGTTATCCGTTGTAACGTAGTAGTATATAACGTTATACGTTATAACGTAATAGTATACATCGTTATACGTTATAACGTAATTGTATATAGCGTTATACGTTAAATCGTAATAGTATATAACGTTATTCGTTATAACGTAATAGTATATAACGTTATACGTTATAACGTAATAGTATATAATGTTATACGTTATATCGTAGTAGTATATAACGTTATGCGATATAACGTAATACTCTATAACGTTATACGTTATATCGTAATAGTATATAACGTTATACGTTATAACGTAATAGTATATAACGTTACACGTTTTAACGTAATAGTATATAACGTTGTACGTTATAACGTAATAGTATATAACGTTGTACGTTATAACGTAATAGTATATAACGTTGTACGTTATAACGTAATAGTATATAACGTTGTACGTTATAACGTAATTGTATATAGCGTTATACGTTAAATCGTAATAGTATATAACGTTATACGTTATAACGTAATAGTATATAACGTTATACATTATAATGTAATTGTATATAGCGTTATACGTTAAATCGTAATAGTATATAACGTTATACGTTATAACGTAATGCTATATAACGTTAGACGTCATAACTTAATACTATATAACGTTATACGTAATATCGTAATAGTATATAACGTTATCCGTTGTAACGTAGTAGTATATAACGTTATACGTTATAACGTAATAGTATACAAAGTTATACGTTATAACGTAATTGTATATAGCGTTATACGTTAAATCGTAATAGTATATAACGTTATACGTTATAACGTAATATTACATAGCGTTATACGTTATAACGTAATAGTATATAACGTTATACGTTATAACGTAATAGTATATAACGTTACACGTTTTAACGTAATAGTATATAACGATGTACGTTATAACGTAATGCTATATAACGTTAGACGTCATAACTTAATACTATATAACGTTATACGTTATATCGTAATAGTATATAACGTTATCCGTTGTAACGTAGTAGTATATAACGTTATACGTTATAACGTAATAGTATACAACGTTATACGTTATAACGTAATTGTATATAGCGTTATACGTTAAATCGTAATAGTATATAATGTTATACGTTATAACGTAATATTACATAGCGTTATACGTTATAACGTAATAGTATATAACGTTATACGTTATAACGTAATAGTATATAACGTTACACGTTTTAACGTAATAGTATATAACGATGAACGTTATAACGTAATGCTATATAACGTTAGACGTCATAACTTAATACTATATAACGTTATACGTTATATCGTAATAGTATATAACGTTATCCGTTGTAACGTAGTAGTATATAACGTTATACGTTATAACGTAATAGTATATAACGTTACACGTTTTAACGTAATAGTATATAACGATGAACGTTGTAACGTAATGCTATATAACGTTAGACGTCATAACTTAATACTATATAACGTTATACGTTATATCGTAATAGTATATAACGTTATACGTTATAACGTGATAGTATATAACATTGTACGTTATAACGTAATGCTATATAACGTTAGACGTCATAACTTAATACTATATAACGTTGTACGTTATATCGTAATAGTATATAACGTTATCCGTTGTAACGTAGTAGTATATAACGTTATACGTTATAACGTAATAGTATACAACGTTATACGTTTTACCGTAATTGTATATAGCGTTATACGTTAAATCGTAATAGTATATAACGTTATTCGTTATAACGTAATAGTATATAACGTTATACGTTATAACGTAATAGTATATAATGTTATACGTTATATCGTAGTAGTATATAACGTTATGCGATATAACGTAATACTCTATAACGTTATACGTTATATCGTAATAGTATATAACGTTATACGTTATAACGTAATAGTATATAACGTTACACGTTTTAACGTAATAGTATATAACGTTGTACGTTATAACGTAATGCTATATAACGTTAGACGTCATAACTTAATACTATATAACGTTATACGTTATATCGTAATAGTATATAACGTTATCCGTTGTAACGTAGTAGTATATAACGTTATACGTTATAACGTAATAGTATATAACGTTACACGTTTTAACGTAATAGTATATAACGTTGTACGTTATAACGTAATAGTATATAACGTTGTACGTTGTAACGTAATAGTATATAACGTTGTACGTTATAACGTAATAGTATATAACGTTGTACGTTATAACGTAATTGTATATAGCGTTATACGTTAAATCGTAATAGTATATAACGTTATACGTTATAACGTAATAGTATATAACGTTATACATTATAATGTAATTGTATATAGCGTTATACGTTAAATCGTAATAGTATATAACGTTATACGTTATAACGTAATGCTATATAACGTTAGACGTCATAACTTAATACTATATAACGTTATACGTAATATCGTAATAGTATATAACGTTATCCGTTGTAACGTAGTAGTATATAACGTTATACGTTATAACGTAATAGTATACAAAGTTATACGTTATAACGTAATTGTATATAGCGTTATACGTTAAATCGTAATAGTATATACCGTTATACGTTATAACGTGATAGTATATAACATTGTACGTTATAACGTAATGCTATATAACGTTAGACGTCATAACTTAATACTATATAACGTTATACGTTATAACGTAATAGTATACAATGTTATACGTTATAACGTAATTGTATATAGCGTTATACGTTAAATCGTAATAGTATATAACGTTATACGTTATAACGTAATATTACATAGCGTTATACGTTATAACGTAATAGTATATAACGTTATACGTTATAACGTAATAGTATATAACGTTACACGTTTTAACGTAATAGTATATAACGATGTACGTTATAACGTAATGCTATATAACGTTAGACGTCATAACTTAATACTATATAACGTTATACGTTATATCGTAATAGTATATAACGTTATCCGTTGTAACGTAGTAGTATATAACGTTATACGTTATAACGTAATAGTATACAACGTTATACGTTATAACGTAATTGTATATAGCGTTATACGTTAAATCGTAATAGTATATAACGTTATACGTTATAACGTAATATTACATAGCGTTATACGTTATAACGTAATAGTATATAACGTTATACGTTATAACGTAATAGTATATAACGTTACACGTTTTAACGTAATAGTATATAACGATGAACGTTATAACGTAATGCTATATAACGTTAGACGTCATAACTTAATACTATATAACATTATACGTTATATCGTAATAGTATATAACGTTATCCGTTGTAACGTAGTAGTATATAACGTTATACGTTATAACGTAATAGTATACAACGTTATACGTTATAACGTAATTGTATATAACGTTGTACGTTATAACGTAATAGTATATAACGTTATGCGATATAACGTAATACTCTATAACGTTATACGTTATATCGTAATAGTATATAACGTTATACGTTATAACGTAATAGTATATAACGTTACACGTTTTAACGTAATAGTATATAACGTTGTACGTTATAACGTAATAGTATATAACGTTATCCGTTGTAACGTAGTAATATATAACGTTATACGTTATAACGTAATAGTATACAACGTTATACGTTATAACGTAATTGTATATAGCGTTATACGTTAAATCGTAATAGTATATACCGTTATACGTTATAACGTGATAGTATATAACATTGTACGTTATAACGTAATGCTATATAACGTTAGACGTCATAACTTAATACTATATAACGTTGTACGTTATATCGTAATAGTATATAACGTTATCCGTTGTAACGTAGTAGTATATAACGTTATACGTTATAACGTAATAGTATACAACGTTATACGTTATAACGTAATTGTATATAGCGTTATACGTTAAATCGTAATAGTATATACCGTTATACGTTATAACGTAATTCTATATAACGTTAGACGTCATAACTTAATACTATATAACGTTATACGTTATAACGTAATAGTATATAACGTTACACGTTTTAACGTAATAGTATATAACGTTGTACGTTATAACGTAATAGTATATAACGTTGAACGTTATAACGTAATTGTATATAGCGTTATACGTTAAATCGTAATAGTATATACCGTTGTACGTTATAACCTAATTGTATATAGCGTTATACGTTAAATCGTAATAGTATATAACGTTATACGTTATAACGTAATAGTATATAACGTTATACATTATAATGTAATTGTATATAACGTTATACGTTATAACGTAATAGTATATAACGTTATACGTTATAACGTAATGCTATATAACGTTAGACGTCATAACTTAATACTATATAACGTTATACGTTATAACGTAATAGTATATAACGTTACACGTTTTAACATAATAGTATATAACGTTGTACGTTATAACGTAATAGTATATAACGTTGTACGTTATAACGTAATTGTATATAGCGTTATACGTTAAATCGTAATAGTATATACCGTTATACGTTATAACGTGATAGTATATAACGTTATACGTTATAACGTAATAGTATATAATGTTATACGTTATATCGTAGTAGTATATAACGTTATATGATATAACGTAATACTCTATAACGTTATACGTTATATCGTAATAGTACATAACGTTATACGTTATAACGTAATAGTAAATAACGTTACACGTTATAACGTAATATTACATAGCGTTATACGTTATAACGTAATAGTATATAACGTTATACGTTATAACGTAATAGTATATAACGTTACACGTTTTAACGTAATAGTATATAACGATGTACGTTATAACGTAATGCTATATAACGTTAGACGTCATAACTTAATACTATATAACGTTATACGTTATATCGTAATAGTATATAACGTTATCCGTTGTAACGTAGTAGTATATAACGTTATACGTTATAACGTAATAGTATACAACGTTATACGTTATAACGTAATTGTATATAGCGTTATACGTTAAATCGTAATAGTATATAACGTTATACGTTATAACGTAATATTACATAGCGTTATACGTTATAACGTAATAGTATATAACGTTATACGTTATAACGTAATAGTATATAACGTTACACGTTTTAACGTAATAGTATATAACGATGAACGTTATAACGTAATGCTATATAACGTTAGACGTCATAACTTAATACTATATAACATTATACGTTATATCGTAATAGTATATAACGTTATCCGTTGTAACGTAGTAGTATATAACGTTATACGTTATAACGTAATAGTATACAACGTTATACGTTATAACGTAATTGTATATAACGTTGTACGTTATAACGTAATAGTATATAACGTTATGCGATATAACGTAATACTCTATAACGTTATACGTTATATCGTAATAGTATATAACGTTATACGTTATAACGTAATAGTATATAACGTTACACGTTTTAACGTAATAGTATATAACGTTGTACGTTATAACGTAATAGTATATAACGTTATCCGTTGTAACGTAGTAATATATAACGTTATACGTTATAACGTAATAGTATACAACGTTATACGTTATAACGTAATTGTATATAGCGTTATACGTTAAATCGTAATAGTATATACCGTTATACGTTATAACGTGATAGTATATAACATTGTACGTTATAACGTAATGCTATATAACGTTAGACGTCATAACTTAATACTATATAACGTTGTACGTTATATCGTAATAGTATATAACGTTATCCGTTGTAACGTAGTAGTATATAACGTTATACGTTATAACGTAATAGTATACAACGTTATACGTTATAACGTAATTGTATATAGCGTTATACGTTAAATCGTAATAGTATATACCGTTATACGTTATAACGTAATTCTATATAACGTTAGACGTCATAACTTAATACTATATAACGTTATACGTTATAACGTAATAGTATATAACGTTACACGTTTTAACGTAATAGTATATAACGTTGTACGTTATAACGTAATAGTATATAACGTTGTACGTTATAACGTAATTGTATATAGCGTTATACGTTAAATCGTAATAGTATATACCGTTGTACGTTATAACCTAATTGTATATAGCGTTATACGTTAAATCGTAATAGTATATAACGTTATACGTTATAACGTAATAGTATATAACGTTATACATTATAATGTAATTGTATATAACGTTATACGTTATAACGTAATAGTATATAACGTTATACGTTATAACGTAATGCTATATAACGTTAGACGTCATAACTTAATACTATATAACGTTATACGTTATAACGTAATAGTATATAACGTTACACGTTTTAACATAATAGTATATAACGTTGTACGTTATAACGTAATAGTATATAACGTTGTACGTTATAACGTAATTGTATATAGCGTTATACGTTAAATCGTAATAGTATATACCGTTATACGTTATAACGTGATAGTATATAACGTTATACGTTATAACGTAATAGTATATAATGTTATACGTTATATCGTAGTAGTATATAACGTTATATGATATAACGTAATACTCTATAACGTTATACGTTATATCGTAATAGTACATAACGTTATACGTTATAACGTAATAGTAAATAACGTTACACGTTTTAACGTAATAGTATATAACGATGTACGTTATAACGTAATAGTATATAACGTTATACGTTATAATGTAATTGTATATAGCGTTATACGTTAAATCGTAATAGTATATAACGTTGTACGTTATAACGTAATGCTATATAACGTTAGACGTCATAACTTAATACTATATAACGTTATACGTTATATCGTAATAGTATATAACGTTATCCGTTGTAACGTAGTAGTATATAACGTTATACGTTATAACGTAATAGTATACAACGTTATACGTCATAACGTATTACTATATAACGTTATACGTTATAACGTGATAGTATATAACATTGTACGTTATAACGTAATGCTATATAACGTTAGACGTCATAACTTAATACTATATAACGTTGTACGTTATATCGTAATAGTATATAACGTTATCCGTTGTAACGTAGTAGTATATAACGTTATACGTTATAACGTAATAGTATACAACGTTATACGTTATAACGTAATTGTATATAGCGTTATACGTTAAATCGTAATAGTATATAACGTTATTCGTTATAACGTAATAGTATATAACGTTATACGTTATAACGTAATAGTATATAATGTTATACGTTATATCGTAGTAGTATATAACGTTATGCGATATAACGTAATACTCTATAACGTTATACGTTATATCGTAATAGTATATAACGTTATACGTTATAACGTAATAGTATATAACGTTACACGTTTTAACGTAATAGTATATAACGTTGTACGTTATAACGTAATAGTATATAACGTTGTACGTTATAACGTAATAGTATATAACGTTGTACGTTATAACGTAATAGTATATAACGTTGTACGTTATAACGTAATTGTATATAGCGTTATACGTTAAATCGTAATAGTATATAACGTTATACGTTATAACGTAATAGTATATAACGTTATACATTATAATGTAATTGTATATAGCGTTATACGTTAAATCGTAATAGTATATAACGTTATACGTTATAACGTAATGCTATATAACGTTAGACGTCATAACTTAATACTATATAACGTTATACGTAATATCGTAATAGTATATAACGTTATCCGTTGTAACGTAGTAGTATATAACGTTATACGTTATAACGTAATAGTATACAAAGTTATACGTTATAACGTAATTGTATATAGCGTTATACGTTAAATCGTAATAGTATATACCGTTATACGTTATAACGTGATAGTATATAACATTGTACGTTATAACGTAATGCTATATAACGTTAGACGTCATAACTTAATACTATATAACGTTATACGTTATAACGTAATAGTATACAATGTTATACGTTATAACGTAATTGTATATAGCGTTATACGTTAAATCGTAATAGTATATAACGTTATACGTTATAACGTAATATTACATAGCGTTATACGTTATAACGTAATAGTATATAACGTTATACGTTATAACGTAATAGTATATAACGTTACACGTTTTAACGTAATAGTATATAACGATGTACGTTATAACGTAATGCTATATAACGTTAGACGTCATAACTTAATACTATATAACGTTATACGTTATATCGTAATAGTATATAACGTTATCCGTTGTAACGTAGTAGTATATAACGTTATACGTTATAACGTAATAGTATACAACGTTATACGTTCTAACGTAATTGTATATAGCGTTATACGTTATAACGTAATATTACATAGCGTTATACGTTATAACGTAATAGTATATAACGTTATACGTTATAACGTAATAGTATATAACGTTATACGTTATAACGTAATAGTATATAACGTTACACGTTTTAACGTAATAGTATATAACGATGTACGTTATAACGTAATGCTATATAACGTTAGACGTCATAACTTAATACTATATAACGTTATACGTTATATCGTAATAGTATATAGCGTTATTCGTTGTAACGTAGTAGTATATAACGTTATACGTTATAACGTAATAGTATACAAAGTTATACGTTATAACGTAATTGTATATAGCGTAATACGTTAAATCGTAATAGTATATAACGTTAGACGTCATAACTTAATACTATATAACGTTGTACGTTATATCGTAATAGTATATAACGTTATACGTTATAACGTAATAGTATATAACGTTACACGTTTTAACGTAATAGTATATAACGTTGTACGTTATAACGTAATAGTATATAACGTTATACGTTATAATGTAATTGTATATAGCGTTATACGTTAAATCGTAATAGTATATAACGTTGTACGTTATAACGTAATGCTATATAACGTTAGACGTCATAACTTAATACTATATAACGTTATACGTTGTAACGTAATAGTATATAACGTTATACATTATAATGTAATTGTATATAACGTTATACGTTATAACGTAATAGTATATAACGTTATACGTTATAACGTAATGCTATATAACGTTAGACGTCATAACTTAATACTATATAACGTTATACGTTATAACGTAATAGTATATAACGTTACACGTTTTAACATAATAGTATATAACGTTGTACGTTATAACGTAATAGTATATAACGTTGTACGTTATAACGTAATTGTATATAGCGTTATACGTTAAATCGTAATAGTATATACCGTTATACGTTATAACGTGATAGTATATAACGTTATACGTTATAACGTAATAGTATATAATGTTATACGTTATATCGTAGTAGTATATAACGTTATATGATATAACGTAATACTCTATAACGTTATACGTTATATCGTAATAGTACATAACGTTATACGTTATAACGTAATAGTAAATAACGTTACACGTTTTAACGTAATAGTATATAACGATGTACGTTATAACGTAATAGTATATAACGTTATACGTTATAATGTAATTGTATATAGCGTTATACGTTAAATCGTAATAGTATATAACGTTGTACGTTATAACGTAATGCTATATAACGTTAGACGTCATAACTTAATACTATATAACGTTATACGTTATATCGTAATAGTATATAACGTTATCCGTTGTAACGTAGTAGTATATAACGTTATACGTTATAACGTAATAGTATACAACGTTATACGTCATAACGTATTACTATATAACGTTATACGTTATAACGTGATAGTATATAACATTGTACGTTATAACGTAATGCTATATAACGTTAGACGTCATAACTTAATACTATATAACGTTGTACGTTATATCGTAATAGTATATAACGTTATCCGTTGTAACGTAGTAGTATATAACGTTATACGTTATAACGTAATAGTATACAACGTTATACGTTATAACGTAATTGTATATAGCGTTATACGTTAAATCGTAATAGTATATAACGTTATTCGTTATAACGTAATAGTATATAACGTTATACGTTATAACGTAATAGTATATAATGTTATACGTTATATCGTAGTAGTATATAACGTTATGCGATATAACGTAATACTCTATAACGTTATACGTTATATCGTAATAGTATATAACGTTATACGTTATAACGTAATAGTATATAACGTTACACGTTTTAACGTAATAGTATATAACGTTGTACGTTATAACGTAATAGTATATAACGTTGTACGTTATAACGTAATAGTATATAACGTTGTACGTTATAACGTAATAGTATATAACGTTGTACGTTATAACGTAATTGTATATAGCGTTATACGTTAAATCGTAATAGTATATAACGTTATACGTTATAACGTAATAGTATATAACGTTATACATTATAATGTAATTGTATATAGCGTTATACGTTAAATCGTAATAGTATATAACGTTATACGTTATAACGTAATGCTATATAACGTTAGACGTCATAACTTAATACTATATAACGTTATACGTAATATCGTAATAGTATATAACGTTATCCGTTGTAACGTAGTAGTATATAACGTTATACGTTATAACGTAATAGTATACAAAGTTATACGTTATAACGTAATTGTATATAGCGTTATACGTTAAATCGTAATAGTATATACCGTTATACGTTATAACGTGATAGTATATAACATTGTACGTTATAACGTAATGCTATATAACGTTAGACGTCATAACTTAATACTATATAACGTTATACGTTATAACGTAATAGTATACAATGTTATACGTTATAACGTAATTGTATATAGCGTTATACGTTAAATCGTAATAGTATATAACGTTATACGTTATAACGTAATATTACATAGCGTTATACGTTATAACGTAATAGTATATAACGTTATACGTTATAACGTAATAGTATATAACGTTACACGTTTTAACGTAATAGTATATAACGATGTACGTTATAACGTAATGCTATATAACGTTAGACGTCATAACTTAATACTATATAACGTTATACGTTATATCGTAATAGTATATAACGTTATCCGTTGTAACGTAGTAGTATATAACGTTATACGTTATAACGTAATAGTATACAACGTTATACGTTCTAACGTAATTGTATATAGCGTTATACGTTATAACGTAATATTACATAGCGTTATACGTTATAACGTAATAGTATATAACGTTATACGTTATAACGTAATAGTATATAACGTTATACGTTATAACGTAATAGTATATAACGTTACACGTTTTAACGTAATAGTATATAACGATGTACGTTATAACGTAATGCTATATAACGTTAGACGTCATAACTTAATACTATATAACGTTATACGTTATATCGTAATAGTATATAGCGTTATTCGTTGTAACGTAGTAGTATATAACGTTATACGTTATAACGTAATAGTATACAAAGTTATACGTTATAACGTAATTGTATATAGCGTAATACGTTAAATCGTAATAGTATATAACGTTAGACGTCATAACTTAATACTATATAACGTTGTACGTTATATCGTAATAGTATATAACGTTATACGTTATAACGTAATAGTATATAACGTTACACGTTTTAACGTAATAGTATATAACGTTGTACGTTATAACGTAATAGTATATAACGTTATACGTTATAATGTAATTGTATATAGCGTTATACGTTAAATCGTAATAGTATATAACGTTGTACGTTATAACGTAATGCTATATAACGTTAGACGTCATAACTTAATACTATATAACGTTATACGTTGTAACGTAATAGTATATAACGTTATCCGTTATAACGTAATTGTATATAGCGTTATACGTTAAATCGTAATAGTATATAACGTTATACGTTATAACGTAATTCTATATAACGTTAGACGGCATAACTTAATACTATATAACGTTATACGTTATATCGTAATAGAATATAATGGTATACGTTATATCGTAGTAGTATATAACGTTATGCGATATAACGTAATACTCTATAACGTTATACGTTATATCGTAATATTACATAGCGTTATACGTTATAACGTAATAGTATATCACGTTATACGTTATAACGTAATAGTATATAACGTTACACGTTTTAACGTAATAGTATATAACGATGTACGTTATAACGTAATGCTATATAACGTTAGACGTCATAACTTAATACTATATAACGTTGTACGTTATATCGTAGTAGTATACAACGTTATATGATATAACGTAATACTCTATAACGTTATACGTTATATCGTAATAGTATATAACGTTATCCGTTGTAACGTAGTAATATATAACGTTATACGTTATAACGTAATAGTATACAACGTTATACGTTATAACGTAATTGTATATAGCGTTATACGTTAAATCGTAATAGTATATACCGTTATACGTTATAACGTGATAGTATATAACATTGTACGTTATAACGTAATGCTATATAACGTTAGACGTCATAACTTAATACTATATAACGTTGTACGTTATATCGTAATAGTATATAACGTTATCCGTTGTAACGTAGTAGTATATAACGTTATACGTTATAACGTAATAGTATACAACGTTATACGTTATAACGTAATTGTATATAGCGTTATACGTTAAATCGTAATAGTATATACCGTTATACGTTATAACGTAATTCTATATAACGTTAGACGTCATAACTTAATACTATACAACGTTATACGTTATAACGTAATAGTATATAACGTTACACGTTTTAACGTAATAGTATATAACGTTGTACGTTATAACGTAATAGTATATAACGTTGTACGTTATAACGTAATTGTATATAGCGTTATACGTTAAATCGTAATAGTATATACCGTTGTACGTTATAACCTAATTGTATATAGCGTTATACGTTAAATCGTAATAGTATATAACGTTATACGTTATAACGTAATAGTATATAACGTTATACATTATAATGTAATTGTATATAACGTTATACGTTATAACGTAATAGTATATAACGTTATACGTTATAACGTAATGCTATATAACGATAGACGTCATAACTTAATACTATATAACGTTATACGTTATAACGTAATAGTATATAACGTTACACGTTTTAACATAATAGTATATAACGTTGTACGTTATAACGTAATTGTATATAGCGTTATACGTTAAATCGTAATAGTATATACCGTTATACGTTATAACGTGATAGTATATAACGTTATACGTTATAACGTAATAGTATATAATGTTATACGTTATATCGTAGTAGTATATAACGTTATATGATATAACGTAATACTCTATAACGTTATACGTTATATCGTAATAGTACATAACGTTATACGTTATAACGTAATAGTATATAACGTTACACGTTTTAACGTAATAGTATATAACGATGTACGTTATAACGTAATAGTATATAACGTTATACGTTATAATGTAATTGTATATAGCGTTATACGTTAAATCGTAATAGTATATAACGTTGTACGTTATAACGTAATGCTATATAACGTTAGACGTCATAACTTAATACTATATAACGTTGTACGTTATATCGTAGTAGTATATAACGTTATATGATATAACGTAATACTCTATAACGTTATACGTTATATCGTAATAGTATATAACGTTATACGTTATAACGTAGTAGTATATAACGTTACACGTTTTAACGTAATAGTATATAACGTTGTACGTTATAACGTAATAGTATATAACGTTATACGTTATAATGTAATTGTATATAGCGTTATACGTTAAATCGTAATAGTATATAACGTTGTACGTTATAACGTAATGCTATATAACGTTAGACGTCATAACTTAATACTATATAACGTTGTACGTTATATCGTAATAGTATATAACGTTATACGTTATAACGTAATTCTATATAACGTTAGACGTCATAACTTAATACTATATAACGTTATACGTTATATCGTAATAGTATATAGCGTTATACGTTATAACGTGATAGTATATAACATTGTACGTTATAACGTAATGCTATATAACGTTAGACGTCATAACTTAATACTATATAACGTTATACGTTATAACGTAATAGTATACAATGTTATACGTTATAACGTAATTGTATATAGCGTTATACGTTAAATCGTAATAGTATATAACGTTATACGTTATAACGTAATATTACATAGCGTTATACGTTATAACGTAATAGTATATAACGTTATACGTTATAACGTAATAGTATATAACGTTACACGTTTTAACGTAATAGTATATAACGATGTACGTTACAACGTAATGCTATATAACGTTAGACGTCATAACTTAATACTATATAACGTTATACGTTATATCGTAATAGTATATAACGTTATCCGTTGTAACGTAGTAGTATATAACGTTATACGTTATAACGTAATAGTATACAACGTTATACGTTATAACGTAATTGTATATAGCGTTATACGTTATATCGTAATAGTATATAACGTTATCCGTTGTAACGTAGTAGTATATAACGTTGTACGTTATAACGTAATAGTATATAACGTTGTACGTTATAACGTAATAGTATATAACGTTGTACGTTATAACGTAATTGTATATAGCGTTATACGTTAAATCGTAATAGTATATAACGTTATACGTTATAACGTAATAGTATATAACGTTATACATTATAATGTAATTGTATATAGCGTTATACGTTAAATCGTAATAGTATATAACGTTATACGTTATAACGTAATGCTATATAACGTTAGACGTCATAACTTAATACTATATAACGTTATACGTAATATCGTAATAGTATATAACGTTATCCGTTGTAACGTAGTAGTATATAACGTTATACGTTATAACGTAATAGTATACAAAGTTATACGTTATAACGTAATTGTATATAGCGTTATACGTTAAATCGTAATAGTATATACCGTTATACGTTATAACGTGATCGTATATAACATTGTACGTTATAACGTAATGCTATATAACGTTAGACGTCATAACTTAATACTATATAACGTTATACGTTATAACGTAATAGTATACAATGTTATACGTTATAACGTAATTGTATATAGCGTTATACGTTAAATCGTAATAGTATATAACGTTATACGTTATAACGTAATATTACATAGCGTTATACGTTATAACGTAATAGTATATAACGTTATACGTTATAACGTAATAGTATATAACGTTACACGTTTTAACGTAATAGTATATAACGATGTACGTTATAACGTAATGCTATATAACGTTAGACGTCATAACTTAATACTATATAACGTTATACGTTATATCGTAATAGTATATAACGTTATCCGTTGTAACGTAGTAGTATATAACGTTATACGTTATAACGTAATAGTATACAACGTTATACGTTCTAACGTAATTGTATATAGCGTTATACGTTATAACGTAATATTACATAGCGTTATACGTTATAACGTAATAGTATATAACGTTATACGTTATAACGTAATAGTATATAACGTTATACGTTATAACGTAATAGTATATAACGTTACACGTTTTAACGTAATAGTATATAACGATGTACGTTATAACGTAATGCTATATAACGTTAGACGTCATAACTTAATACTATATAACGTTATACGTTATATCGTAATAGTATATAGCGTTATTCGTTGTAACGTAGTAGTATATAACGTTATACGTTATAACGTAATAGTATACAAAGTTATACGTTATAACGTAATTGTATATAGCGTAATACGTTAAATCGTAATAGTATATAACGTTAGACGTCATAACTTAATACTATATAACGTTGTACGTTATATCGTAATAGTATATAACGTTATACGTTATAACGTAATAGTATATAACGTTACACGTTTTAACGTAATAGTATATAACGTTGTACGTTATAACGTAATAGTATATAACGTTATACGTTATAATGTAATTGTATATAGCGTTATACGTTAAATCGTAATAGTATATAACGTTGTACGTTATAACGTAATGCTATATAACGTTAGACGTCATAACTTAATACTATATAACGTTATACGTTGTAACGTAATAGTATATAACGTTATCCGTTATAACGTAATTGTATATAGCGTTATACGTTAAATCGTAATAGTATATAACGTTATACGTTATAACGTAATTCTATATAACGTTAGACGGCATAACTTAATACTATATAACGTTATACGTTATATCGTAATAGAATATAATGGTATACGTTATATCGTAGTAGTATATAACGTTATGCGATATAACGTAATACTCTATAACGTTATACGTTATATCGTAATATTACATAGCGTTATACGTTATAACGTAATAGTATATCACGTTATACGTTATAACGTAATAGTATATAACGTTACACGTTTTAACGTAATAGTATATAACGATGTACGTTATAACGTAATGCTATATAACGTTAGACGTCATAACTTAATACTATATAACGTTGTACGTTATATCGTAGTAGTATATAACGTTATATGATATAACGTAATACTCTATAACGTTATACGTTATATCGTAATAGTATATAACGTTATCCGTTGTAACGTAGTAATATATAACGTTATACGTTATAACGTAATAGTATACAACGTTATACGTTATAACGTAATTGTATATAGCGTTATACGTTAAATCGTAATAGTATATACCGTTATACGTTATAACGTGATAGTATATAACATTGTACGTTATAACGTAATGCTATATAACGTTAGACGTCATAACTTAATACTATATAACGTTGTACGTTATATCGTAATAGTATATAACGTTATCCGTTGTAACGTAGTAGTATATAACGTTATACGTTATAACGTAATAGTATACAACGTTATACGTTATAACGTAATTGTATATAGCGTTATACGTTAAATCGTAATAGTATATACCGTTATACGTTATAACGTAATTCTATATAACGTTAGACGTCATAACTTAATACTATACAACGTTATACGTTATAACGTAATAGTATATAACGTTACACGTTTTAACGTAATAGTATATAACGTTGTACGTTATAACGTAATAGTATATAACGTTGTACGTTATAACGTAATTGTATATAGCGTTATACGTTAAATCGTAATAGTATATACCGTTGTACGTTATAACCTAATTGTATATAGCGTTATACGTTAAATCGTAATAGTATATAACGTTATACGTTATAACGTAATAGTATATAACGTTATACATTATAATGTAATTGTATATAACGTTATACGTTATAACGTAATAGTATATAACGTTATACGTTATAACGTAATGCTATATAACGATAGACGTCATAACTTAATACTATATAACGTTATACGTTATAACGTAATAGTATATAACGTTACACGTTTTAACATAATAGTATATAACGTTGTACGTTATAACGTAATTGTATATAGCGTTATACGTTAAATCGTAATAGTATATACCGTTATACGTTATAACGTGATAGTATATAACGTTATACGTTATAACGTAATAGTATATAATGTTATACGTTATATCGTAGTAGTATATAACGTTATATGATATAACGTAATACTCTATAACGTTATACGTTATATCGTAATAGTACATAACGTTATACGTTATAACGTAATAGTATATAACGTTACACGTTTTAACGTAATAGTATATAACGATGTACGTTATAACGTAATAGTATATAACGTTATACGTTATAATGTAATTGTATATAGCGTTATACGTTAAATCGTAATAGTATATAACGTTGTACGTTATAACGTAATGCTATATAACGTTAGACGTCATAACTTAATACTATATAACGTTGTACGTTATATCGTAGTAGTATATAACGTTATATGATATAACGTAATACTCTATAACGTTATACGTTATATCGTAATAGTATATAACGTTATACGTTATAACGTAGTAGTATATAACGTTACACGTTTTAACGTAATAGTATATAACGTTGTACGTTATAACGTAATAGTATATAACGTTATACGTTATAATGTAATTGTATATAGCGTTATACGTTAAATCGTAATAGTATATAACGTTGTACGTTATAACGTAATGCTATATAACGTTAGACGTCATAACTTAATACTATATAACGTTGTACGTTATATCGTAATAGTATATAACGTTATACGTTATAACGTAATTCTATATAACGTTAGACGTCATAACTTAATACTATATAACGTTATACGTTATATCGTAATAGTATATAGCGTTATACGTTATAACGTGATAGTATATAACATTGTACGTTATAACGTAATGCTATATAACGTTAGACGTCATAACTTAATACTATATAACGTTATACGTTATAACGTAATAGTATACAATGTTATACGTTATAACGTAATTGTATATAGCGTTATACGTTAAATCGTAATAGTATATAACGTTATACGTTATAACGTAATATTACATAGCGTTATACGTTATAACGTAATAGTATATAACGTTATACGTTATAACGTAATAGTATATAACGTTACACGTTTTAACGTAATAGTATATAACGATGTACGTTACAACGTAATGCTATATAACGTTAGACGTCATAACTTAATACTATATAACGTTATACGTTATATCGTAATAGTATATAACGTTATCCGTTGTAACGTAGTAGTATATAACGTTATACGTTATAACGTAATAGTATACAACGTTATACGTTATAACGTAATTGTATATAGCGTTATACGTTAAATCGTAATAGTATATAACGTTATACGTTATAACGTAATATTACATAGCGTTATACGTTATAACGTAATAGTATATAACGTTATACGTTATAACGTAATAGTATATAACGTTACACGTTTTAACGTAATAGTATATAACGATGAACGTTATAACGTAATGCTATATAACGTTAGACGTCATAACTTAATACTATATAACATTGTACGTTATATCGTAATAGTATATAACGTTATCCGTTGTAACGTAGTAGTATATAACGTTATACGTTATGACGTAATAGTATACAACGTTATACGTTATAACGTAATTGTATATAGCGTTATACGTTAAATCGTAATAGTATATAACGTTATGCGATATAACGTAATACTCTATAACGTTATACGTTATATCGTAATAGTATATAACGTTATACGTTATAACGTAATAGTATATAACGTTACACGTTTTAACGTAATAGTATATAACGTTGTACGTTATAACGTAATAGTATATAACGTTGTACGTTATAACGTAATAGTATATAACGTTATGCGATATAACGTAATACTCTATAACGTTATACGTTATATCGTAATAGTATATAACATTGTACGTTATAACGTAATGCTATATAACGTTAGACGTCATAACTTAATACTATATAACGTTGTACGTTATATCGTAATAGTATATAACGTTATCCGTTGTAACGTAGTAGTATATAACGTTATACGTTATAACGTAATAGTATACAACGTTATACGTTATAACGTAATTGTATATAGCGTTATACGTTAAATCGTAATAGTATATACCGATATACGTTATAACGTAATTCTATATAACGTTAGACGTCATAACTTAATACTATATAACGTTATACGTTATAACGTAATAGTATATAACGTTACACGTTTTAACGTAATAGTATATAACGTTGTACGTTATAACGTAATAGTATATAACGGTGTACGTTATAACGTAATTGTATATAGCGTTATACGTTAAATCGTAATAGTATATACCGTTGTACGTTATAACGTAATGCTATATAACGTTAGACGTCATAACTTAATACTATATAACGTTATACGTTATAACGTAATAGTATATAACGTTACACGTTTTAACATAATAGTATATAACGTTGTACGTTATAACGTAATAGTATATAACGTTGTACGTTATAACGTAATTGTATATAGCGTTATCCGTTAAATCGTAATAGTATATACCGTTATACGTTATAACGTGATAGTATATAACGTTATACGTTATAACGTAATAGTATATAACGTTATACGTTATAACGTAATGCTATATAACGTTAGACGTCATAACTTAATACTATATAACGTTATACGTTATAACGTAATAGTATATAACGTTACACGTTTTAACATAATAGTATATAACGTTGTACGTTATAACGTAATAGTATATAACGTTGTACGTTATAACGTAATTGTATATAGCGTTATACGTTAAATCGTAATAGTATATACCGTTATACGTTATAACGTGATAGTATATAACGTTATACGTTATAACGTAATAGTATATAATGTTATACGTTATATCGTAGTAGTATATAACGTTATATGATATAACGTAATACTCTATAACGTTATACGTTATATCGTAATAGTACATAACGTTATACGTTATAACGTAATAGTATATAACGTTACACGTTTTAACGTAATAGTATATAACGATGTACGTTATAACGTAATAGTATATAACGTTATACGTTATAATGTAATTGTATATAGCGTTATACGTTAAATCGTAATAGTATATAACGTTGTACGTTATAACGTAATGCTATATAACGTTAGACGTCATAACTTAATACTATATAACGTTGTACGTTATATCGTAGTAGTATATAACGTTATATGATATAACGTAATACTCTATAACGTTATACGTTATATCGTAATAGTATATAACGTTATACGTTATAACGTAGTAGTATATAACGTTACACGTTTTAACGTAATAGTATATAACGTTGTACGTTATAACGTAATAGTATATAACGTTATACGTTATAATGTAATTGTATATAGCGTTATACGTTATAACGTAATAGTATATAACGTTATACGTTATAACGTAATAGTATATAACGTTGTACGTTATAACGTAATACTATATAACGTTGTACGTTATATCGTAATAGTATATAACGTTATACGTTATAACGTAGTAGTATATAACGTTGTACGTTATATCGTAATAGTATACAACGTTATACGTTATAACGTAATTGTATATAGCGTTATACGTTAAATCGTAATAGTATATAACGTTATACGTTATAACGTAATATTACATAGCGTTATACGTTATAACGTAATAGTATATAACGTTATACGTTATAACGTAATAGTATATAACGTTATACGTTATAACGTAATAGTATATAACGTTACACGTTTTAACGTAATAGTATATAACGATGTACGTTATAACGTAATGCTATATAACGTTAGACGTCATAACTTAATACTATATAACGTTATACGTTATATCGTAATAGTATATAGCGTTATACGTTGTAACGTAGTAGTATATAACGTTATACGTTATAACGTAATAGTATACAAAGTTATACGTTATAACGTAATTGTATATAGCGTAATACGTTAAATCGTAATAGTATATAACGTTAGACGTCATAACTTAATACTATATAACGTTGTACGTTATATCGTAATAGTATATAACGTTATACGTTATAACGTAATAGTATATAACGTTAGACGTCATAACTTAATACTATATAACGTTATACGTTGTAACGTAATAGTATATAACGTTATCCGTTATAACGTAATTGTATATAGCGTTATACGTTAAATCGTAATAGTATATAACGTTATACGTTATAACGTAATTCTATATAACGTTAGACGGCATAACTTAATACTATATAACGTTATACGTTATATCGTAATAGAATATAATGGTATACGTTATATCGTAGTAGTATATAACGTTATGCGATATAACGTAATACTCTATAACGTTATACGTTATATCGTAATATTACATAGCGTTATACGTTATAACGTAATAGTATATCACGTTATACGTTATAACGTAATAGTATATAACGTTACACGTTTTAACGTAATAGTATATAACGATGTACGTTATAACGTAATGCTATATAACGTTAGACGTCATAACTTAATACTATATAACGTTATACGTTATATCGTAATAGTATATAACGTTATCCGTTGTAACGTAGTAGTATATAACGTTATACGTTATAACGTAATAGTATACATCGTTATACGTCATAACGTATTACTATATAACGTTATACGTTATAGCTTAGTAGTATATAACGCTCTACGTTATAACGTAATTCTATATAACGTTAGACGTTAAATCGTTATAGTATATAACGTTATACGTTATAACGTAATAGTATATAACGTTATACATTATAATGTAATTGTATATATCGTTATACGTTAAATCGTAATGGTATATAACGTTATACGTTATAACGTAATGCTATATAACGTTAGACGTCATAACTTAATACTATATAACGTTATACGTTATATCGTAATAGTATATAGCGTTATACGTTGTAACGTAGTAGTATATAACGTTATACGTTATAACGTAATAGTATACAACGTTATACGTTATAACGTAATTGTATATAGCGTTATACGTTAAATCGTAATAGTATATAACGTTAGACGTCATAACTTAATACTATATAACGTTGTACGTTATATCGTAATAGTATATGACGTTATCCGTTGTAACGTAGTAGTATATAACGTTATACGTTATAACGTAATAGTATACAACGTTATACGTTATAACGTAATTGTATATAGCGTTATACGTTAAATCGTAATAGTATATACCGTTATACGTTATAACGTAATTCTATATAACGTTAGACGGCATAACTTAATACTATATAACGTTATACGTTATATCGTAATAGTATATAACGTTACACGTTTTAACGTAATAGTATATAACGTTGTACGTTATAACGTAATAGTATATAACGTTATCCGTTGTAACGTAGTAATATATAACGTTATACGTTATAACGTAATAGTATACAACGTTATACGTTATAACGTAATTGTATATAGCGTTATACGTTAAATCGTAATAGCATATACCGTTATACGTTATAACGTGATAGTATATAACATTGTACGTTATAACGTAATGCTATATAACGTTAGACGTCATAACTTAATACTATATAACGTTGTACGTTATATCGTAATAGTATATAACGTTATCCGTTGTAACGTAGTAGTATATAACGTTATACGTTATAACGTAATAGTATACAACGTTATACGTTATAACGTAATTGTATATAGCGTTATACGTTAAATCGTAATAGTATATACCGTTATACGTTATAACGTAATTCTATATAACGTTAGACGTCATAACTTAATACTATATAACGTTATACGTTATAACGTAATAGTATATAACGTTACACGTTTTAACGTAATAGTATATAACGTTGTACGTTATAACGTAATAGTATATAACGTTGTACGTTATAACGTAATTGTATATAGCGTTATACGTTAAATCGTAATAGTATATACCGTTGTACGTTATAACCTAATTGTATATAGCGTTATACGTTAAATCGTAATAGTATATAACGTTATACGTTATAACGTAATAGTATATAACGTTATACATTATAATGTAATTGTATATAACGTTATACGTTATAACGTAATAGTATATAACGTTATACGTTATAACGTAATGCTATATAACGTTAGACGTCATAACTTAATACTATATAACGTTATACGTTATAACGTAATAGTATATAACGTTACACGTTTTAACATAATAGTATATAACGTTGTACGTTATAACGTAATAGTATATAACGTTATACGTTATAACGTGATAGTATATAACGCTATACGTTATAACGTAATAGTATATAATGTTATACGTTATATCGTAGTAGTATATAACGTTATATGATATAACGTAATACTCTATAACGTTATACGTTATATCGTAATAGTACATAACGTTATACGTTATAACGTAATAGTATATAACGTTACACGTTTTAACGTAATAGTATATAACGATGTACGTTATAACGTAATAGTATATAACGTTATACGTTATAATGTAATTGTATATAGCGTTATACGTTAAATCGTAATAGTATATAACGTTGTACGTTATAACGTAATGCTATATAACGTTAGACGTCATAACTTAATACTATATAACGTTGTACGTTATATCGTAGTAGTATATAACGTTATATGATATAACGTAATACTCTATAACGTTATACGTTATATCGTAATAGTATATAACGTTATACGTTATAACGTAGTAGTATATAACGTTACACGTTTTAACGTAATAGTATATAACGTTGTACGTTATAACGTAATAGTATATAACGTTATACGTTATAATGTAATTGCATATAGCGTTATACGTTAAATCGTAATAGTATATAACGTTGTACGTTATAACGTAATGCTATATAACGTTAGACGTCATAACTTAATACTATATAACGTTGTACGTTATATCGTAATAGTATATAACGTTATACGTTATAACGTAATTCTATATAACGTTAGACGTCATAACTTAATACTATATAACGTTATACGTTATATCGTAATAGTATATAGCGTTATACGTTATAACGTAGTAGTATATAACGTTATACGTTATAACGTAATAGTATACAACGTTATACGTCATAACGTATTACTATATAACGTTATACGTTATAGCTTAGTAGTATATAACGTTCTACGTTATAACGTAATTCTATATAACGTTAGACGTTAAATCGTAATAGTATATAACGTTATACGTTATAACGTAATAGTATATAACGTTATACATTATAATGTAATTGTATATATCGTTATACGTTAAATCGTAATGGTATATATCGTTATACGTTATAACGTAATGCTATATAACGTTAGACGTCATAACTTAATACTATATAACGTTATACGTTATATCGTAATAGTATATAGCGTTATACGTTGTAATGTAGTAGTATATAACGTTATACGTTATAACGTAATAGTATACAACGTTATACGTTATAACGTAATTGTATATAGCGTTATACGTTAAATCGTAATAGTATATAACGTTAGACGTCATAACTTAATACTATATAACGTTGTACGTTATATCGTAATAGTATATAACGTTATCCGTTGTAACGTAGTAGTATATAACGTTATACGTTATAACGTAATAGTATACAACGTTATACGTTATAACGTAATTGTATATAGCGTTATACGTTAAATCGTAATAGTATATACCGTTATACGTTATAACGTAATTCTATATAACGTTAGACGGCATAACTTAATACTATATAACGTTATACGTTATATCGTAATAGTATATAGCGTTATACGTTGTAACGTAGTAGTATATAACGTTATACGTTATAACGTAATAGTATACAACGTTATACGTTATAACGTAATTGTATATAGCGTTATACGTTAAATCGTAATAGTATATAACGTTATACGTTATAACGTAATATTACATAGCGTTATACGTTATAGCGTAATAGTATATAACGTTATACGTTATAACGTAATAGTATATAACGTTACACGTTTTAACGTAATAGTATATAACGATGTACGTTATAACGTAATGCTACATAACGTTAGACGTCATAACTTAATACTATATAACGTTATACGTTATAATGTAATTGTATATAGCGTTATACGTTAAATCGTAATAGTATATAACGTTGTACGTTATAACGTAATGCTATATAACGTTAGACGTCATAACTTAATACTATATAACGTTGTACGTTATATCGTAATAGTATATAACGTTATACGTTATAACGTAATTCTATATAACGTTAGACGTCATAACTTAATACTATATAACGTTATACGTTATATCGTAATAGTATATAGCGTTATACGTTGTAACGTAGTAGTATATAACGTTATACGTTATAACGTAATAGTATACAACGTTATACGTTATAACGTAATTGTATATAGCGTTATACGTTAAATCGTAATAGTATATAACGTTATACGTTATAACGTAATATTACATAGCGTTATACGTTATAACGTAATAGTATATAACGTTATACGTTATAACGTAATAGTATATAACGTTACACGTTTTAACGTAATAGTATATAACGATGTACGTTATAACGTAATGCTATATAACGTTAGACGTCATAACTTAATACTATATAACGTTATACGTTATATCGTAATAGTATATAGCGTTATACGTTGTAACGTAGTAGTATATAACGTTATACGTTATAACGTAATAGTATACAAAGTTATACGTTATAACGTAATTGTATATAGCGTAATACGTTAAATCGTAATAGTATATAACGTTAGACGTCATAACTTAATACTATATAACGTTGTACGTTATATCGTAATAGTATATAACGTTATACGTTATAACGTAATAGTATATAACGTTACACGTTTTAACGTAATAGTATATAACGTTGTACGTTATAACGTAATAGTATATAACGTTATACGTTATAACGTAATAGTATATAACGTTACACGTTTTAACGTAATAGTATATAACGATGTACGTTATAACGTAATGCTATATAACGTTAGACGTCATAACTTAATACTATATAACGTTATACGTTATATCGTAATAGAATATAATGGTATACGTTATATCGTAGTAGTATATAACGTTATGCGATATAACGTAATACTCTATAACGTTATACGTTATATCGTAATATTACATAGCGTTATACGTTATAACGTAATAGTATATCACGTTATACGTTATAACGTAATAGTATATAACGTTACACGTTTTAACGTAATAGTATATAACGATGTACGTTATAACGTAATGCAATATAACGTTAGACGTCATAACTTAATACTATATAACGTTATACGTTATATCGTAATAGTATATAACGTTATCCGTTGTAACGTAGTAGTATATAACGTTATACGTTATAACGTAATAGTATACAACGTTATACGTCATAACGTATTACTATATAACGTTATACGTTATAGCTTAGTAGTATATAACGTTCTACGTTATAACGTAATTCTATATAACGTTAGACGTTAAATCGTAATAGTATATAACGTTATACGTTATAACGTAATAGTATATAACGTTATACATTATAATGTAATTGTATATATCGTTATACGTTAAATCGTAATGGTATATAACGTTATACGTTATAACGTAATGCTATATAACGTTAGACGTCATAACTTAATACTATATAACGTTATACGTTATATCGTAATAGTATATAGCGTTATACGTTGTAATGTAGTAGTATATAACGTTATACGTTATAACGTAATAGTATACAACGTTATACGTTATAACGTAATTGTATATAGCGTTATACGTTAAATCGTAATAGTATATAACGTTAGACGTCATAACTTAATACTATATAACGTTGTACGTTATATCGTAATAGTATATAGCGTTATACGTTGTAACGTAGTAGTATATAACGTTATACGTTATAACGTAATAGTATACAACGTTATACGTTATAACGTAATTGTATATAGCGTTATACGTTAAATCGTAATAGTATATAACGTTATACGTTATAACGTAATAGTATATAACGTTATACATTATAATGTAATTGTATATATCGTTATACGTTAAATCGTAATGGTATATAACGTTATACGTTATAACGTAATGCTATATAACGTTAGACGTCATAACTTAATACTATATAACGTTATACGTTATATCGTAATAGTATATAACGTTATACGTTATAACGTAATAGTATACAACGTTATACGTTATAACGTAATTGTATATAGCGTTATACGTTAAATCGTAATAGTATATACCGTTATACGTTATAACGTAATTCTATATAACGTTAGACGGCATAACTTAATACTATATAACGTTATACGTTATATCGTAATAGTATATAGCGTTATACGTTGTAACGTAGTAGTATATAACGTTATACGTTATAACGTAATAGTATACAACGTTATACGTTATAACGTAATTGTATATAGCGTTATACGTTAAATCGTAATAGTATATAACGTTATACGTTATAACGTAATATTACATAGCGTTATACGTTATAACGTAATAGTATATAACGTTATACGTTATAACGTAATAGTATATAACGTTACACGTTTTAACGTAATAGTATATAACGATGAACGTTATAACGTAATGCTATATAACGTTAGACGTCATAACTTAATACTATATAACATTATACGTTATATCGTAATAGTATATAACGTTATCCGTTGTAACGTAGTAGTATATAACGTTATACGTTATGACGTAATAGTATACAACGTTATACGTTATAACGTAATTGTATATAGCGTTATACGTTAAATCGTAATAGTATATAACGTTATGCGATATAACGTAATACTCTATAACGTTATACGTTATATCGTAATAGTATATAACGTTATACGTTATAACGTAATAGTATATAACGTTACACGTTTTAACGTAATAGTATATAACGTTGTACGTTATAACGTAATAGTATATAACGTTGTACGTTATAACGTAATAGTATATAACGTTATGCGATATAACGTAATACTCTATAACGTTATACGTTATATCGTAATAGTATATAACATTGTACGTTATAACGTAATGCTATATAACGTTAGACGTCATAACTTAATACTATATAACGTTGTACGTTATATCGTAATAGTATATAACGTTATCCGTTGTAACGTAGTAGTATATAACGTTATACGTTATAACGTAATAGTATACAACGTTATACGTTATAACGTAATTGTATATAGCGTTATACGTTAAATCGTAATAGTATATACCGATATACGTTATAACGTAATTCTATATAACGTTAGACGTCATAACTTAATACTATATAACGTTATACGTTATAACGTAATAGTATATAACGTTACACGTTTTAACGTAATAGTATATAACGTTGTACGTTATAACGTAATAGTATATAACGGTGTACGTTATAACGTAATTGTATATAGCGTTATACGTTAAATCGTAATAGTATATACCGTTGTACGTTATAACGTAATGCTATATAACGTTAGACGTCATAACTTAATACTATATAACGTTATACGTTATAACGTAATAGTATATAACGTTACACGTTTTAACATAATAGTATATAACGTTGTACGTTATAACGTAATAGTATATAACGTTGTACGTTATAACGTAATTGTATATAGCGTTATCCGTTAAATCGTAATAGTATATACCGTTATACGTTATAACGTGATAGTATATAACGTTATACGTTATAACGTAATAGTATATAACGTTATACGTTATAACGTAATGCTATATAACGTTAGACGTCATAACTTAATACTATATAACGTTATACGTTATAACGTAATAGTATATAACGTTACACGTTTTAACATAATAGTATATAACGTTGTACGTTATAACGTAATAGTATATAACGTTGTACGTTATAACGTAATTGTATATAGCGTTATACGTTAAATCGTAATAGTATATACCGTTATACGTTATAACGTGATAGTATATAACGTTATACGTTATAACGTAATAGTATATAATGTTATACGTTATATCGTAGTAGTATATAACGTTATATGATATAACGTAATACTCTATAACGTTATACGTTATATCGTAATAGTACATAACGTTATACGTTATAACGTAATAGTATATAACGTTACACGTTTTAACGTAATAGTATATAACGATGTACGTTATAACGTAATAGTATATAACGTTATACGTTATAATGTAATTGTATATAGCGTTATACGTTAAATCGTAATAGTATATAACGTTGTACGTTATAACGTAATGCTATATAACGTTAGACGTCATAACTTAATACTATATAACGTTGTACGTTATATCGTAGTAGTATATAACGTTATATGATATAACGTAATACTCTATAACGTTATACGTTATATCGTAATAGTATATAACGTTATACGTTATAACGTAGTAGTATATAACGTTACACGTTTTAACGTAATAGTATATAACGTTGTACGTTATAACGTAATAGTATATAACGTTATACGTTATAATGTAATTGTATATAGCGTTATACGTTATAACGTAATAGTATATAACGTTATACGTTATAACGTAATAGTATATAACGTTGTACGTTATAACGTAATACTATATAACGTTGTACGTTATATCGTAATAGTATATAACGTTATACGTTATAACGTAGTAGTATATAACGTTGTACGTTATATCGTAATAGTATACAACGTTATACGTTATAACGTAATTGTATATAGCGTTATACGTTAAATCGTAATAGTATATAACGTTATACGTTATAACGTAATATTACATAGCGTTATACGTTATAACGTAATAGTATATAACGTTATACGTTATAACGTAATAGTATATAACGTTATACGTTATAACGTAATAGTATATAACGTTACACGTTTTAACGTAATAGTATATAACGATGTACGTTATAACGTAATGCTATATAACGTTAGACGTCATAACTTAATACTATATAACGTTATACGTTATATCGTAATAGTATATAGCGTTATACGTTGTAACGTAGTAGTATATAACGTTATACGTTATAACGTAATAGTATACAAAGTTATACGTTATAACGTAATTGTATATAGCGTAATACGTTAAATCGTAATAGTATATAACGTTAGACGTCATAACTTAATACTATATAACGTTGTACGTTATATCGTAATAGTATATAACGTTATACGTTATAACGTAATAGTATATAACGTTAGACGTCATAACTTAATACTATATAACGTTATACGTTGTAACGTAATAGTATATAACGTTATCCGTTATAACGTAATTGTATATAGCGTTATACGTTAAATCGTAATAGTATATAACGTTATACGTTATAACGTAATTCTATATAACGTTAGACGGCATAACTTAATACTATATAACGTTATACGTTATATCGTAATAGAATATAATGGTATACGTTATATCGTAGTAGTATATAACGTTATGCGATATAACGTAATACTCTATAACGTTATACGTTATATCGTAATATTACATAGCGTTATACGTTATAACGTAATAGTATATCACGTTATACGTTATAACGTAATAGTATATAACGTTACACGTTTTAACGTAATAGTATATAACGATGTACGTTATAACGTAATGCTATATAACGTTAGACGTCATAACTTAATACTATATAACGTTATACGTTATATCGTAATAGTATATAACGTTATCCGTTGTAACGTAGTAGTATATAACGTTATACGTTATAACGTAATAGTATACATCGTTATACGTCATAACGTATTACTATATAACGTTATACGTTATAGCTTAGTAGTATATAACGCTCTACGTTATAACGTAATTCTATATAACGTTAGACGTTAAATCGTTATAGTATATAACGTTATACGTTATAACGTAATAGTATATAACGTTATACATTATAATGTAATTGTATATATCGTTATACGTTAAATCGTAATGGTATATAACGTTATACGTTATAACGTAATGCTATATAACGTTAGACGTCATAACTTAATACTATATAACGTTATACGTTATATCGTAATAGTATATAGCGTTATACGTTGTAACGTAGTAGTATATAACGTTATACGTTATAACGTAATAGTATACAACGTTATACGTTATAACGTAATTGTATATAGCGTTATACGTTAAATCGTAATAGTATATAACGTTAGACGTCATAACTTAATACTATATAACGTTGTACGTTATATCGTAATAGTATATGACGTTATCCGTTGTAACGTAGTAGTATATAACGTTATACGTTATAACGTAATAGTATACAACGTTATACGTTATAACGTAATTGTATATAGCGTTATACGTTAAATCGTAATAGTATATACCGTTATACGTTATAACGTAATTCTATATAACGTTAGACGGCATAACTTAATACTATATAACGTTATACGTTATATCGTAATAGTATATAACGTTACACGTTTTAACGTAATAGTATATAACGTTGTACGTTATAACGTAATAGTATATAACGTTATCCGTTGTAACGTAGTAATATATAACGTTATACGTTATAACGTAATAGTATACAACGTTATACGTTATAACGTAATTGTATATAGCGTTATACGTTAAATCGTAATAGCATATACCGTTATACGTTATAACGTGATAGTATATAACATTGTACGTTATAACGTAATGCTATATAACGTTAGACGTCATAACTTAATACTATATAACGTTGTACGTTATATCGTAATAGTATATAACGTTATCCGTTGTAACGTAGTAGTATATAACGTTATACGTTATAACGTAATAGTATACAACGTTATACGTTATAACGTAATTGTATATAGCGTTATACGTTAAATCGTAATAGTATATACCGTTATACGTTATAACGTAATTCTATATAACGTTAGACGTCATAACTTAATACTATATAACGTTATACGTTATAACGTAATAGTATATAACGTTACACGTTATAACGTAATAGTATATAACGTTGTACGTTATAACGTAATAGTATATAACGTTGTACGTTATAACGTAATTGTATATAGCGTTATACGTTAAATCGTAATAGTATATACCGTTGTACGTTATAACCTAATTGTATATAGCGTTATACGTTAAATCGTAATAGTATATAACGTTATACGTTATAACGTAATAGTATATAACGTTATACATTATAATGTAATTGTATATAACGTTATACGTTATAACGTAATAGTATATAACGTTATACGTTATAACGTAATGCTATATAACGTTAGACGTCATAACTTAATACTATATAACGTTATACGTTATAACGTAATAGTATATAACGTTACACGTTTTAACATAATAGTATATAACGTTGTACGTTATAACGTAATAGTATATAACGTTATACGTTATAACGTGATAGTATATAACGCTATACGTTATAACGTAATAGTATATAATGTTATACGTTATATCGTAGTAGTATATAACGTTATATGATATAACGTAATACTCTATAACGTTATACGTTATATCGTAATAGTACATAACGTTATACGTTATAACGTAATAGTATATAACGTTACACGTTTTAACGTAATAGTATATAACGATGTACGTTATAACGTAATAGTATATAACGTTATACGTTATAATGTAATTGTATATAGCGTTATACGTTAAATCGTAATAGTATATAACGTTGTACGTTATAACGTAATGCTATATAACGTTAGACGTCATAACTTAATACTATATAACGTTGTACGTTATATCGTAGTAGTATATAACGTTATATGATATAACGTAATACTCTATAACGTTATACGTTATATCGTAATAGTATATAACGTTATACGTTATAACGTAGTAGTATATAACGTTACACGTTTTAACGTAATAGTATATAACGTTGTACGTTATAACGTAATAGTATATAACGTTATACGTTATAATGTAATTGCATATAGCGTTATACGTTAAATCGTAATAGTATATAACGTTGTACGTTATAACGTAATGCTATATAACGTTAGACGTCATAACTTAATACTATATAACGTTGTACGTTATATCGTAATAGTATATAACGTTATACGTTATAACGTAATTCTATATAACGTTAGACGTCATAACTTAATACTATATAACGTTATACGTTATATCGTAATAGTATATAGCGTTATACGTTATAACGTAGTAGTATATAACGTTATACGTTATAACGTAATAGTATACAACGTTATACGTCATAACGTATTACTATATAACGTTATACGTTATAGCTTAGTAGTATATAACGTTCTACGTTATAACGTAATTCTATATAACGTTAGACGTTAAATCGTAATAGTATATAACGTTATACGTTATAACGTAATAGTATATAACGTTATACATTATAATGTAATTGTATATATCGTTATACGTTAAATCGTAATGGTATATATCGTTATACGTTATAACGTAATGCTATATAACGTTAGACGTCATAACTTAATACTATATAACGTTATACGTTATATCGTAATAGTATATAGCGTTATACGTTGTAATGTAGTAGTATATAACGTTATACGTTATAACGTAATAGTATACAACGTTATACGTTATAACGTAATTGTATATAGCGTTATACGTTAAATCGTAATAGTATATAACGTTAGACGTCATAACTTAATACTATATAACGTTGTACGTTATATCGTAATAGTATATAACGTTATCCGTTGTAACGTAGTAGTATATAACGTTATACGTTATAACGTAATAGTATACAACGTTATACGTTATAACGTAATTGTATATAGCGTTATACGTTAAATCGTAATAGTATATACCGTTATACGTTATAACGTAATTCTATATAACGTTAGACGGCATAACTTAATACTATATAACGTTATACGTTATATCGTAATAGTATATAGCGTTATACGTTGTAACGTAGTAGTATATAACGTTATACGTTATAACGTAATAGTATACAACGTTATACGTTATAACGTAATTGTATATAGCGTTATACGTTAAATCGTAATAGTATATAACGTTATACGTTATAACGTAATATTACATAGCGTTATACGTTATAGCGTAATAGTATATAACGTTATACGTTATAACGTAATAGTATATAACGTTACACGTTTTAACGTAATAGTATATAACGATGTACGTTATAACGTAATGCTACATAACGTTAGACGTCATAACTTAATACTATATAACGTTATACGTTATAATGTAATTGTATATAGCGTTATACGTTAAATCGTAATAGTATATAACGTTGTACGTTATAACGTAATGCTATATAACGTTAGACGTCATAACTTAATACTATATAACGTTGTACGTTATATCGTAATAGTATATAACGTTATACGTTATAACGTAATTCTATATAACGTTAGACGTCATAACTTAATACTATATAACGTTATACGTTATATCGTAATAGTATATAGCGTTATACGTTGTAACGTAGTAGTATATAACGTTATACGTTATAACGTAATAGTATACAACGTTATACGTTATAACGTAATTGTATATAGCGTTATACGTTAAATCGTAATAGTATATAACGTTATACGTTATAACGTAATATTACATAGCGTTATACGTTATAACGTAATAGTATATAACGTTATACGTTATAACGTAATAGTATATAACGTTACACGTTTTAACGTAATAGTATATAACGATGTACGTTATAACGTAATGCTATATAACGTTAGACGTCATAACTTAATACTATATAACGTTATACGTTATATCGTAATAGTATATAGCGTTATACGTTGTAACGTAGTAGTATATAACGTTATACGTTATAACGTAATAGTATACAAAGTTATACGTTATAACGTAATTGTATATAGCGTAATACGTTAAATCGTAATAGTATATAACGTTAGACGTCATAACTTAATACTATATAACGTTGTACGTTATATCGTAATAGTATATAACGTTATACGTTATAACGTAATAGTATATAACGTTACACGTTTTAACGTAATAGTATATAACGTTGTACGTTATAACGTAATAGTATATAACGTTATACGTTATAACGTAATAGTATATAACGTTACACGTTTTAACGTAATAGTATATAACGATGTACGTTATAACGTAATGCTATATAACGTTAGACGTCATAACTTAATACTATATAACGTTATACGTTATATCGTAATAGAATATAATGGTATACGTTATATCGTAGTAGTATATAACGTTATGCGATATAACGTAATACTCTATAACGTTATACGTTATATCGTAATATTACATAGCGTTATACGTTATAACGTAATAGTATATCACGTTATACGTTATAACGTAATAGTATATAACGTTACACGTTTTAACGTAATAGTATATAACGATGTACGTTATAACGTAATGCAATATAACGTTAGACGTCATAACTTAATACTATATAACGTTATACGTTATATCGTAATAGTATATAACGTTATCCGTTGTAACGTAGTAGTATATAACGTTATACGTTATAACGTAATAGTATACAACGTTATACGTCATAACGTATTACTATATAACGTTATACGTTATAGCTTAGTAGTATATAACGTTCTACGTTATAACGTAATTCTATATAACGTTAGACGTTAAATCGTAATAGTATATAACGTTATACGTTATAACGTAATAGTATATAACGTTATACATTATAATGTAATTGTATATATCGTTATACGTTAAATCGTAATGGTATATAACGTTATACGTTATAACGTAATGCTATATAACGTTAGACGTCATAACTTAATACTATATAACGTTATACGTTATATCGTAATAGTATATAGCGTTATACGTTGTAATGTAGTAGTATATAACGTTATACGTTATAACGTAATAGTATACAACGTTATACGTTATAACGTAATTGTATATAGCGTTATACGTTAAATCGTAATAGTATATAACGTTAGACGTCATAACTTAATACTATATAACGTTGTACGTTATATCGTAATAGTATATAGCGTTATACGTTGTAACGTAGTAGTATATAACGTTATACGTTATAACGTAATAGTATACAACGTTATACGTTATAACGTAATTGTATATAGCGTTATACGTTAAATCGTAATAGTATATAACGTTATACGTTATAACGTAATAGTATATAACGTTATACATTATAATGTAATTGTATATATCGTTATACGTTAAATCGTAATGGTATATAACGTTATACGTTATAACGTAATGCTATATAACGTTAGACGTCATAACTTAATACTATATAACGTTATACGTTATATCGTAATAGTATATAACGTTATACGTTATAACGTAATAGTATACAACGTTATACGTTATAACGTAATTGTATATAGCGTTATACGTTAAATCGTAATAGTATATACCGTTATACGTTATAACGTAATTCTATATAACGTTAGACGGCATAACTTAATACTATATAACGTTATACGTTATATCGTAATAGTATATAGCGTTATACGTTGTAACGTAGTAGTATATAACGTTATACGTTATAACGTAATAGTATACAACGTTATACGTTATAACGTAATTGTATATAGCGTTATACGTTAAATCGTAATAGTATATAACGTTATACGTTATAACGTAATATTACATAGCGTTATACGTTATAGCGTAATAGTATATAACGTTATACGTTATAACGTAATAGTATATAACGTTACACGTTTTAACGTAATAGTATATAACGATGTACGTTATAACGTAATGCTACATAACGTTAGACGTCATAACTTAATACTATATAACGTTATACGTTATAATGTAATTGTATATAGCGTTATACGTTAAATCGTAATAGTATATAACGTTGTACGTTATAACGTAATGCTATATAACGTTAGACGTCATAACTTAATACTATATAACGTTGTACGTTATATCGTAATAGTATATAACGTTATACGTTATAACGTAATTCTATATAACGTTAGACGTCATAACTTAATACTATATAACGTTATACGTTATATCGTAATAGTATATAGCGTTATACGTTGTAACGTAGTAGTATATAACGTTATACGTTATAACGTAATAGTATACAACGTTATACGTTATAACGTAATTGTATATAGCGTTATACGTTAAATCGTAATAGTATATAACGTTATACGTTATAACGTAATATTACATAGCGTTATACGTTATAACGTAATAGTATATAACGTTATACGTTATAACGTAATAGTATATAACGTTACACGTTTTAACGTAATAGTATATAACGATGTACGTTATAACGTAATGCTATATAACGTTAGACGTCATAACTTAATACTATATAACGTTATACGTTATATCGTAATAGTATATAGCGTTATACGTTGTAACGTAGTAGTATATAACGTTATACGTTATAACGTAATAGTATACAAAGTTATACGTTATAACGTAATTGTATATAGCGTAATTCGTTAAATCGTAATAGTATATAACGTTAGACGTCATAACTTAATACTATATAACGTTGTACGTTATATCGTAATAGTATATAACGTTATACGTTATAACGTAATAGTATATAACGTTACACGTTTTAACGTAATAGTATATAACGTTGTACGTTATAACGTAATAGTATATAACGTTATACGTTATAATGTAATTGTATATAGCGTTATACGTTAAATCGTAATAGTATATAACGTTGTACGTTATAACGTAATGCTATATAACGTTAGACGTCATAACTTAATACTATATAACGTTATACGTTGTAACGTAATAGTATATAACGTTATCCGTTATAACGTAATTGTATATAGCGTAATTCGTTAAATCGTAATAGTATATAACGTTAGACGTCATAACTTAATACTATATAACGTTGTACGTTAAATCGTAATAGTATATAACGTTATACGTTATAACGTAATTCTATATAACGTTAGACGGCATAACTTAATACTATATAACGTTATACGTTATATCGTAATAGAATATAATGGTATACGTTATATCGTAGTAGTATATAACGTTATGCGATATAACGTAATACTCTATAACGTTATACGTTATATCGTAATATTACATAGCGTTATACGTTATAACGTAATAGTATATCACGTTATACGTTATAACGTAATAGTATATAACGTTACACGTTTTAACGTAATAGTATATAACGATGTACGTTATAACGTAATGCTATATAACGTTAGACGTCATAACTTAATACTATATAACGTTATACGTTATATCGTAATAGTATATAACGTTATCCGTTGTAACGTAGTAGTATATAACGTTATACGTTATAACGTAATAGTATACAACGTTATACGTCATAACGTATTACTATATAACTTTATACGTTATAGCTTAGTAGTATATAACGTTCTACGTTATAACGTAATTCTATATAACGTTAGACGTTAAATCGTAATAGTATATAACGTTATACGTTATAACGTAATAGTATATAACGTTATACATTATAATGTAATTGTATATATCGTTATACGTTAAATCGTAATAGTATACAACGTTATACGTTATAACGTAATTGTATATAGCGTTATACGTTAAATCGTAATAGTATATAACGTTAGACGTCATAACTTAATACTATATAACGTTGTACGTTATATCGTAATAGTATATAACGTTATCCGTTGTAACGTAGTAGTATATAACGTTATACGTTATAACGTAATAGTATACAACGTTATACGTTATAACGTAATTGTATATAGCGTTATACGTTAAATCGTAATAGTATATACCGTTATACGTTATAACGTAATTCTATATAACGTTAGACGGCATAACTTAATACTATATAACGTTATACGTTATATCGTAATAGTATATAGCGTTATACGTTGTAACGTAGTAGTATATAACGTTATACGTTATAACGTAATAGTATACAACGTTATACGTTATAACGTAATTGTATATAGCGTTATACGTTAAATCGTAATAGTATATAACGTTATACGTTATAACGTAATATTACATAGCGTTATACGTTACAGCGTAATAGTATATAACGTTATACGTTATAACGTAATAGTATATAACGTTACACGTTTTAACGTAATAGTATATAACGATGTACGTTATAACGTAATGCTACATAACGTTAGACGTCATAACTTAATACTATATAACGTTATACGTTATATCGTAATAGTATATAACGTTATCCGTTATAACGTAATTGTATATAGCGTTATACGTTAAATCGTAATAGTATATAACGTTATACGTTATAACGTAATTCTATATAACGTTAGACGGCATAACTTAATACTATATAACGTTATACGTTATATCGTAATAGAATATAATGGTATACGTTATATCGTAGTAGTATATAACGTTATGCGATATAACGTAATACTCTATAACGTTATACGTTATATCGTAATATTACATAGCGTTATACGTTATAACGTAATAGTATATCACGTTATACGTTATAACGTAATAGTATATAACGTTACACGTTTTAACGTAATAGTATATAACGATGTACGTTATAACGTAATGCTATATAACGTTAGACGTCATAACTTAATACTATATAACGTTATACGTTATATCGTAATAGTATATAACGTTATCCGTTGTAACGTAGTAGTATATAACGTTATACGTTATAACGTAATAGTATACAACGTTATACGTCATAACGTATTACTATATAACTTTATACGTTATAGCTTAGTAGTATATAACGTTCTACGTTATAACGTAATTCTATATAACGTTAGACGTTAAATCGTAATAGTATATAACGTTATACGTTATAACGTAATAGTATATAACGTTATACATTATAATGTAATTGTATATATCGTTATACGTTAAATCGTAATGGTATATAACGTTATACGTTATAACGTAATGCTATATAACGTTAGACGTCATAACTTAATACTATATAACGTTATACGTTATATCGTAATAGTATATAGCGTTATACGTTGTAACGTAGTAGTATATAACGTTATACGTTATAACGTAATAGTATACAACGTTATACGTTATAACGTAATTGTATATAGCGTTATACGTTAAATCGTAATAGTATATAACGTTAGACGTCATAACTTAATACTATATAACGTTGTACGTTATATCGTAATAGTATATAACGTTATCCGTTGTAACGTAGTAGTATATAACGTTATACGTTATAACGTAATAGTATACAACGTTATACGTTATAACGTAATTGTATATAGCGTTATACGTTAAATCGTAATAGTATATAACGTTATACGTTATAACGTAATGCTATATAACGTTAGACGGCATAACTTAATACTATATAACGTTATACGTTATATCGTAATAGTATATAGCGTTATACGTTGTAACGTAGTAGTATATAACGTTATACGTTATAACGTAATAGTATACAACGTTACACGTTTTAACGTAATAGTATATAACGATGTACGTTATAACGTAATGCTACATAACGTTAGACGTCATAACTTAATACTATATAACGTTATACGTTATATCGTAATAGTATATAACGTTATCCGTTGTAACGTAGTAGTATATAACGTTATACGTTATAACGTAATAGTATACAACGTTATACGTTATAACGTAATTGTATATAGCGTTATACGTTAAATCGTAATAGTATATAACGTTATACGTTATAACGTAATATTACATAGCGTTATACGTTATAACGTAATAGTATATAACGTTATACGTTATAACGTAATAGTATATAACGTTACACGTTTTAACGTAATAGTATATAACGATGAACGTTATAACGTAATGCTATATAACGTTAGACGTCATAACTTAATACTATATAACGTTATACGTTATATCGTAATAGTATATAACGTTATCCGTTGTAACGTAGTAGTATATAACGTTATACGTTATAACGTAATAGTATACAACGTTATACGTCATAACGTATTACTATATAACGTTATACGTTATAGCGTAGTAGTATATAACGTTCTACCTTATAACGTAATTCTATATAACGTTAGACGTCATAACTTAATACTATATAACGTTATACGTTATATCGTAATAGTATATAACGTTATACGTTGTAACGTAGTAGTATATAACGTTATACGTTATAACGTAATAGTATACAACGTTATACGTTATAACGTAATTGTATATAGCGTTATACGTTAAATCGTAATAGTATATAACGTTATACGTTATAACGTAATAGTATATAACGTTATACATTATAATGTAATTGTATATAGCGTTATACGTTAAATCGTAATAGTATATAACGTTATACGTTATAACGTAATATTACATAGCGTTATACGTTATAACGTGATAGTATATAACATTGTACGTTATAACGTAATGCTATATAACGTTAGACGTCATAATTTAATACTATATAACGTTGTACGTTATAACGTAATAGTATATAACGTTACACGTTTTAACGTAATAGTATATAACGTTGTACGTTATAACGTAATAGTATATAACGTTATACGTTATAATGTAATTGTATATATCGTTATACGTTAAATCGTAATAGTATATAACGTTGTACGTTATAACGTAATGCTATATAACGTTAGACGTCATAAGTTAATACTATATAACGTTGTACGTTATATCGTAATAGTATATAACGTTATACGTTATAACGTAATTCTATATAACGTTAGACGTCATAACTTAATACTATATAACGATATACGTTATATCGTAATAGTATATAGCGTTATACGTTGTAACGTAGTAGTATATAACGTTATAGGTTATAACGTAATAGTATACAACGTTATACGTTATAACGTAATTGTATATAGCGTTATACCTTAAATCGTAATAGTATATAACGTTATACGTTATAACGTAATATTACATAGCGTTATACGTTATAACGTAATAGTATATAACGTTATACGTTATAACGTAATAGTATATAACGTTACACGTTTTAACGTAATAGTATATAACGATGTACGTTATAACGTAATGCTATATAACGTTAGACGTCATAACTTAATACTATATAACGTTAGACGTCATAACTTAATAGTATATAACGATATACGTTATATTGTAATAGTATATAGCGTTATACGTTGTAACGTAGTAGTATATAACGTTATACGTTATAACGTAATAGTATATAACGTTATACGTTATAACGTAATATTACATAGCGTTATACGTTATAGCGTAATAGTATATAACGTTATACGTTATAACGTAATAGTATATAACGTTACACGTTTTAACGTAATAGTATATAACGCTGTACGTTATAACGTAATGCTACATAACGTTAGACGTCATAACTTAATACTATATAACGTTATACGTTATATCGTAATAGTATATAACGTTATCCGTTGTAACGTAGTAGTATATAACGTTATACGTTATAACGTAATAGTATACAACGTTATACGTTATAACGTAATTGTATATAGCGTTATACGTTAAATCGTAATAGTATATACCGTTATACGTTATAACGTAATTCTATATAACGTTAGACGGCATAACTTAATACTATATAACGTTATACGTTATATCGTAATAGTATATAGCGTTATACGTTGTAACGTAGTAGTATATAACGTTATACGTTATAACGTAATAGTATACAACGTTACACGTTTTAACGTAATAGTATATAACGATGTACGTTATAACGTAATGCTACATAACGTTAGACGTCATAACTTAATACTATATAACGTTATACGTTATATCGTAATAGTATATAACGTTATCCGTTGTAACGTAGTAGTATATAACGTTATACGTTATAACGTAATAGTATACAACGTTATACGTTATAACGTAATTGTATATAGCGTTATACGTTAAATCGTAATAGTATATAACGTTATACGTTATAACGTAATATTACATAGCGTTATACGTTATAACGTAATAGTATATAACGTTATACGTTATAACGTAATAGTATATAACGTTACACGTTTTAACGTAATAGTATATAACGATGAACGTTATAACGTAATGCTATATAACGTTAGACGTCATAACTTAATACTATATAACGTTATACGTTATATCGTAATAGTATATAACGTTATCCGTTGTAACGTAGTAGTATATAACGTTATACGTTATAACGTAATAGTATACAACGTTATACGTCATAACGTATTACTATATAACGTTATACGTTATAGCGTAGTAGTATATAACGTTCTACCTTATAACGTAATTCTATATAACGTTAGACGTCATAACTTAATACTATATAACGTTATACGTTATATCGTAATAGTATATAACGTTATACGTTGTAACGTAGTAGTATATAACGTTATACGTTATAACGTAATAGTATACAACGTTATACGTTATAACGTAATTGTATATAGCGTTATACGTTAAATCGTAATAGTATATAACGTTATACGTTATAACGTAATAGTATATAACGTTATACATTATAATGTAATTGTATATAGCGTTATACGTTAAATCGTAATAGTATATAACGTTATACGTTATAACGTAATATTACATAGCGTTATACGTTATAACGTGATAGTATATAACATTGTACGTTATAACGTAATGCTATATAACGTTAGACGTCATAATTTAATACTATATAACGTTGTACGTTATAACGTAATAGTATATAACGTTACACGTTTTAACGTAATAGTATATAACGTTGTACGTTATAACGTAATAGTATATAACGTTATACGTTATAATGTAATTGTATATATCGTTATACGTTAAATCGTAATAGTATATAACGTTGTACGTTATAACGTAATGCTATATAACGTTAGACGTCATAAGTTAATACTATATAACGTTGTACGTTATATCGTAATAGTATATAACGTTATACGTTATAACGTAATTCTATATAACGTTAGACGTCATAACTTAATACTATATAACGATATACGTTATATCGTAATAGTATATAGCGTTATACGTTGTAACGTAGTAGTATATAACGTTATAGGTTATAACGTAATAGTATACAACGTTATACGTTATAACGTAATTGTATATAGCGTTATACCTTAAATCGTAATAGTATATAACGTTATACGTTATAACGTAATATTACATAGCGTTATACGTTATAACGTAATAGTATATAACGTTATACGTTATAACGTAATAGTATATAACGTTACACGTTTTAACGTAATAGTATATAACGATGTACGTTATAACGTAATGCTATATAACGTTAGACGTCATAACTTAATACTATATAACGTTAGACGTCATAACTTAATAGTATATAACGATAAACGTTATATTGTAATAGTATATAGCGTTATACGTTGTAACGTAGTAGTATATAACGTTATACGTTATAACGTAATAGTATATAACGTTATACGTTATAACGTAATATTACATAGCGTTATACGTTATAGCGTAATAGTATATAACGTTATACGTTATAACGTAATATTACATAGCGTTATACGTTACAGCGTAATAGTATATAACGTTATACGTTATAACGTAATAGTATATAACGTTACACGTTTTAACGTAATAGTATATAACGATGTACGTTATAACGTAATGCTACATAACGTTAGACGTCATAACTTAATACTATATAACGTTATACGTTATATCGTAATAGTATATAACGTTATCCGTTATAACGTAATTGTATATAGCGTTATACGTTAAATCGTAATAGTATATAACGTTATACGTTATAACGTAATTCTATATAACGTTAGACGGCATAACTTAATACTATATAACGTTATACGTTATATCGTAATAGAATATAATGGTATACGTTATATCGTAGTAGTATATAACGTTATGCGATATAACGTAATACTCTATAACGTTATACGTTATATCGTAATATTACATAGCGTTATACGTTATAACGTAATAGTATATCACGTTATACGTTATAACGTAATAGTATATAACGTTACACGTTTTAACGTAATAGTATATAACGATGTACGTTATAACGTAATGCTATATAACGTTAGACGTCATAACTTAATACTATATAACGTTATACGTTATATCGTAATAGTATATAACGTTATCCGTTGTAACGTAGTAGTATATAACGTTATACGTTATAACGTAATAGTATACAACGTTATACGTCATAACGTATTACTATATAACTTTATACGTTATAGCTTAGTAGTATATAACGTTCTACGTTATAACGTAATTCTATATAACGTTAGACGTTAAATCGTAATAGTATATAACGTTATACGTTATAACGTAATAGTATATAACGTTATACATTATAATGTAATTGTATATATCGTTATACGTTAAATCGTAATGGTATATAACGTTATACGTTATAACGTAATGCTATATAACGTTAGACGTCATAACTTAATACTATATAACGTTATACGTTATATCGTAATAGTATATAGCGTTATACGTTGTAACGTAGTAGTATATAACGTTATACGTTATAACGTAATAGTATACAACGTTATACGTTATAACGTAATTGTATATAGCGTTATACGTTAAATCGTAATAGTATATAACGTTAGACGTCATAACTTAATACTATATAACGTTGTACGTTATATCGTAATAGTATATAACGTTATCCGTTGTAACGTAGTAGTATATAACGTTATACGTTATAACGTAATAGTATACAACGTTATACGTTATAACGTAATTGTATATAGCGTTATACGTTAAATCGTAATAGTATATACCGTTATACGTTATAACGTAATTCTATATAACGTTAGACGGCATAACTTAATACTATATAACGTTATACGTTATATCGTAATAGTATATAGCGTTATACGTTGTAACGTAGTAGTATATAACGTTATACGTTATAACGTAATAGTATACAACGTTACACGTTTTAACGTAATAGTATATAACGATGTACGTTATAACGTAATGCTACATAACGTTAGACGTCATAACTTAATACTATATAACGTTATACGTTATATCGTAATAGTATATAACGTTATCCGTTGTAACGTAGTAGTATATAACGTTATACGTTATAACGTAATAGTATACAACGTTATACGTTATAACGTAATTGTATATAGCGTTATACGTTAAATCGTAATAGTATATAACGTTATACGTTATAACGTAATATTACATAGCGTTATACGTTATAACGTAATAGTATATAACGTTATACGTTATAACGTAATAGTATATAACGTTACACGTTTTAACGTAATAGTATATAACGATGAACGTTATAACGTAATGCTATATAACGTTAGACGTCATAACTTAATACTATATAACGTTATACGTTATATCGTAATAGTATATAACGTTATCCGTTGTAACGTAGTAGTATATAACGTTATACGTTATAACGTAATAGTATACAACGTTATACGTCATAACGTATTACTATATAACGTTATACGTTATAGCGTAGTAGTATATAACGTTCTACCTTATAACGTAATTCTATATAACGTTAGACGTCATAACTTAATACTATATAACGTTATACGTTATATCGTAATAGTATATAACGTTATACGTTGTAACGTAGTAGTATATAACGTTATACGTTATAACGTAATAGTATACAACGTTATACGTTATAACGTAATTGTATATAGCGTTATACGTTAAATCGTAATAGTATATAACGTTATACGTTATAACGTAATAGTATATAACGTTATACATTATAATGTAATTGTATATAGCGTTATACGTTAAATCGTAATAGTATATAACGTTATACGTTATAACGTAATATTACATAGCGTTATACGTTATAACGTGATAGTATATAACATTGTACGTTATAACGTAATGCTATATAACGTTAGACGTCATAATTTAATACTATATAACGTTGTACGTTATAACGTAATAGTATATAACGTTACACGTTTTAACGTAATAGTATATAACGTTGTACGTTATAACGTAATAGTATATAACGTTATACGTTATAATGTAATTGTATATATCGTTATACGTTAAATCGTAATAGTATATAACGTTGTACGTTATAACGTAATGCTATATAACGTTAGACGTCATAAGTTAATACTATATAACGTTGTACGTTATATCGTAATAGTATATAACGTTATACGTTATAACGTAATTCTATATAACGTTAGACGTCATAACTTAATACTATATAACGATATACGTTATATCGTAATAGTATATAGCGTTATACGTTGTAACGTAGTAGTATATAACGTTATAGGTTATAACGTAATAGTATACAACGTTATACGTTATAACGTAATTGTATATAGCGTTATACCTTAAATCGTAATAGTATATAACGTTATACGTTATAACGTAATATTACATAGCGTTATACGTTATAACGTAATAGTATATAACGTTATACGTTATAACGTAATAGTATATAACGTTACACGTTTTAACGTAATAGTATATAACGATGTACGTTATAACGTAATGCTATATAACGTTAGACGTCATAACTTAATACTATATAACGTTAGACGTCATAACTTAATAGTATATAACGATATACGTTATATTGTAATAGTATATAGCGTTATACGTTGTAACGTAGTAGTATATAACGTTATACGTTATAACGTAATAGTATATAACGTTATACGTTATAACGTAATATTACATAGCGTTATACGTTATAGCGTAATAGTATATAACGTTATACGTTATAACGTAATAGTATATAACGTTACACGTTTTAACGTAATAGTATATAACGCTGTACGTTATAACGTAATGCTACATAACGTTAGACGTCATAACTTAATACTATATAACGTTATACGTTATATCGTAATAGTATATAACGTTATCCGTTGTAACGTAGTAGTATATAACGTTATACGTTATAACGTAATAGTATACAACGTTATACGTTATAACGTAATTGTATATAGCGTTATACGTTAAATCGTAATAGTATATACCGTTATACGTTATAACGTAATTCTATATAACGTTAGACGGCATAACTTAATACTATATAACGTTATACGTTATATCGTAATAGTATATAGCGTTATACGTTGTAACGTAGTAGTATATAACGTTATACGTTATAACGTAATAGTATACAACGTTACACGTTTTAACGTAATAGTATATAACGATGTACGTTATAACGTAATGCTACATAACGTTAGACGTCATAACTTAATACTATATAACGTTATACGTTATATCGTAATAGTATATAACGTTATCCGTTGTAACGTAGTAGTATATAACGTTATACGTTATAACGTAATAGTATACAACGTTATACGTTATAACGTAATTGTATATAGCGTTATACGTTAAATCGTAATAGTATATAACGTTATACGTTATAACGTAATATTACATAGCGTTATACGTTATAACGTAATAGTATATAACGTTATACGTTATAACGTAATAGTATATAACGTTACACGTTTTAACGTAATAGTATATAACGATGAACGTTATAACGTAATGCTATATAACGTTAGACGTCATAACTTAATACTATATAACGTTATACGTTATATCGTAATAGTATATAACGTTATCCGTTGTAACGTAGTAGTATATAACGTTATACGTTATAACGTAATAGTATACAACGTTATACGTCATAACGTATTACTATATAACGTTATACGTTATAGCGTAGTAGTATATAACGTTCTACCTTATAACGTAATTCTATATAACGTTAGACGTCATAACTTAATACTATATAACGTTATACGTTATATCGTAATAGTATATAACGTTATACGTTGTAACGTAGTAGTATATAACGTTATACGTTATAACGTAATAGTATACAACGTTATACGTTATAACGTAATTGTATATAGCGTTATACGTTAAATCGTAATAGTATATAACGTTATACGTTATAACGTAATAGTATATAACGTTATACATTATAATGTAATTGTATATAGCGTTATACGTTAAATCGTAATAGTATATAACGTTATACGTTATAACGTAATATTACATAGCGTTATACGTTATAACGTGATAGTATATAACATTGTACGTTATAACGTAATGCTATATAACGTTAGACGTCATAATTTAATACTATATAACGTTGTACGTTATAACGTAATAGTATATAACGTTACACGTTTTAACGTAATAGTATATAACGTTGTACGTTATAACGTAATAGTATATAACGTTATACGTTATAATGTAATTGTATATATCGTTATACGTTAAATCGTAATAGTATATAACGTTGTACGTTATAACGTAATGCTATATAACGTTAGACGTCATAAGTTAATACTATATAACGTTGTACGTTATATCGTAATAGTATATAACGTTATACGTTATAACGTAATTCTATATAACGTTAGACGTCATAACTTAATACTATATAACGATATACGTTATATCGTAATAGTATATAGCGTTATACGTTGTAACGTAGTAGTATATAACGTTATAGGTTATAACGTAATAGTATACAACGTTATACGTTATAACGTAATTGTATATAGCGTTATACCTTAAATCGTAATAGTATATAACGTTATACGTTATAACGTAATATTACATAGCGTTATACGTTATAACGTAATAGTATATAACGTTATACGTTATAACGTAATAGTATATAACGTTACACGTTTTAACGTAATAGTATATAACGATGTACGTTATAACGTAATGCTATATAACGTTAGACGTCATAACTTAATACTATATAACGTTAGACGTCATAACTTAATAGTATATAACGATAAACGTTATATTGTAATAGTATATAGCGTTATACGTTGTAACGTAGTAGTATATAACGTTATACGTTATAACGTAATAGTATATAACGTTATACGTTATAACGTAATATTACATAGCGTTATACGTTATAGCGTAATAGTATATAACGTTATACGTTATAACGTAATAGTATATAACGTTACACGTTTTAACGTAATAGTATATAACGCTGTACGTTATAACGTAATGCTACATAACGTTAGACGTCATAACTTAATACTATATAACGTTATACGTTATATCGTAATAGTATATAACGTTATCCGTTGTAACGTAGTAGTATATAACGTTATACGTTATAACGTAATAGTATACAACGTTATACGTTATAACGTAATTGTATATAGCGTTATACGTTAAATCGTAATAGTATATACCGTTATACGTTATAACGTAATTCTATATAACGTTAGACGGCATAACTTAATACTATATAACGTTATACGTTATATCGTAATAGTATATAGCGTTATACGTTGTAACGTAGTAGTATATAACGTTATACGTTATAACGTAATAGTATACAACGTTATACGTTATAACGTAATTGTATATAGCGTTATACGTTAAATCGTAATAGTATATAACGTTATACGTTATAACGTAATATTACATAGCGTTATACGTTACAGCGTAATAGTATATAACGTTATACGTTATAACGTAATAGTATATAACGTTACACGTTTTAACGTAATAGTATATAACGATGTACGTTATAACGTAATGCTACATAACGTTAGACGTCATAACTTAATACTATATAACGTTATACGTTATATCGTAATAGTATATAACGTTATCCGTTATAACGTAATTGTATATAGCGTTATACGTTAAATCGTAATAGTATATAACGTTATACGTTATAACGTAATTCTATATAACGTTAGACGGCATAACTTAATACTATATAACGTTATACGTTATATCGTAATAGAATATAATGGTATACGTTATATCGTAGTAGTATATAACGTTATGCGATATAACGTAATACTCTATAACGTTATACGTTATATCGTAATATTACATAGCGTTATACGTTATAACGTAATAGTATATCACGTTATACGTTATAACGTAATAGTATATAACGTTACACGTTTTAACGTAATAGTATATAACGATGTACGTTATAACGTAATGCTATATAACGTTAGACGTCATAACTTAATACTATATAACGTTATACGTTATATCGTAATAGTATATAACGTTATCCGTTGTAACGTAGTAGTATATAACGTTATACGTTATAACGTAATAGTATACAACGTTATACGTCATAACGTATTACTATATAACTTTATACGTTATAGCTTAGTAGTATATAACGTTCTACGTTATAACGTAATTCTATATAACGTTAGACGTTAAATCGTAATAGTATATAACGTTATACGTTATAACGTAATAGTATATAACGTTATACATTATAATGTAATTGTATATATCGTTATACGTTAAATCGTAATGGTATATAACGTTATACGTTATAACGTAATGCTATATAACGTTAGACGTCATAACTTAATACTATATAACGTTATACGTTATATCGTAATAGTATATAGCGTTATACGTTGTAACGTAGTAGTATATAACGTTATACGTTATAACGTAATAGTATACAACGTTATACGTTATAACGTAATTGTATATAGCGTTATACGTTAAATCGTAATAGTATATAACGTTAGACGTCATAACTTAATACTATATAACGTTGTACGTTATATCGTAATAGTATATAACGTTATCCGTTGTAACGTAGTAGTATATAACGTTATACGTTATAACGTAATAGTATACAACGTTATACGTTATAACGTAATTGTATATAGCGTTATACGTTAAATCGTAATAGTATATACCGTTATACGTTATAACGTAATTCTATATAACGTTAGACGGCATAACTTTATACTATATAACGTTATACGTTATATCGTAATAGTATATAGCGTTATACGTTGTAACGTAGTAGTATATAACGTTATACGTTATAACGTAATAGTATACAACGTTACACGTTTTAACGTAATAGTATATAACGATGTACGTTATAACGTAATGCTACATAACGTTAGACGTCATAACTTAATACTATATAACGTTATACGTTATATCGTAATAGTATATAACGTTATCCGTTGTAACGTAGTAGTATATAACGTTATACGTTATAACGTAATAGTATACAACGTTATACGTTATAACGTAATTGTATATAGCGTTATACGTTAAATCGTAATAGTATATAACGTTATACGTTATAACGTAATATTACATAGCGTTATACGTTATAACGTAATAGTATATAACGTTATACGTTATAACGTAATAGTATATAACGTTACACGTTTTAACGTAATAGTATATAACGATGAACGTTATAACGTAATGCTATATAACGTTAGACGTCATAACTTAATACTATATAACGTTATACGTTATATCGTAATAGTATATAACGTTATCCGTTGTAACGTAGTAGTATATAACGTTATACGTTATAACGTAATAGTATACAACGTTATACGTCATAACGTATTACTATATAACGTTATACGTTATAGCGTAGTAGTATATAACGTTCTACCTTATAACGTAATTCTATATAACGTTAGACGTCATAACTTAATACTATATAACGTTATACGTTATATCGTAATAGTATATAACGTTATACGTTGTAACGTAGTAGTATATAACGTTATACGTTATAACGTAATAGTATACAACGTTATACGTTATAACGTAATTGTATATAGCGTTATACGTTAAATCGTAATAGTATATAACGTTATACGTTATAACGTAATAGTATATAACGTTATACATTATAATGTAATTGTATATAGCGTTATACGTTAAATCGTAATAGTATATAACGTTATACGTTATAACGTAATATTACATAGCGTTATACGTTTTAACGTAATAGTATATAACGATGTACGTTATAACGTAATGCTATATAACGTTAGACGTCATAACTTAATACTATATAACGTTAGACGTCATAACTTAATAGTATATAACGATATACGTTATATTGTAATAGTATATAGCGTTATACGTTGTAACGTAGTAGTATATAACGTTATACGTTATAACGTAATAGTATATAACGTTATACGTTATAACGTAATATTACATAGCGTTATACGTTATAGCGTAATAGTATATAACGTTATACGTTATAACGTAATAGTATATAACGTTACACGTTTTAACGTAATAGTATATAACGCTGTACGTTATAACGTAATGCTACATAACGTTAGACGTCATAACTTAATACTATATAACGTTATACGTTATATCGTAATAGTATATAACGTTATCCGTTGTAACGTAGTAGTATATAACGTTATACGTTATAACGTAATAGTATACAACGTTATACGTTATAACGTAATTGTATATAGCGTTATACGTTAAATCGTAATAGTATATACCGTTATACGTTATAACGTAATTCTATATAACGTTAGACGGCATAACTTAATACTATATAACGTTATACGTTATATCGTAATAGTATATAGCGTTATACGTTGTAACGTAGTAGTATATAACGTTATACGTTATAACGTAATAGTATACAACGTTATACGTTATAACGTAATTGTATATAGCGTTATACGTTAAATCGTAATAGTATATAACGTTATACGTTATAACGTAATATTACATAGCGTTATACGTTACAGCGTAATAGTATATAACGTTATACGTTATAACGTAATAGTATATAACGTTACACGTTTTAACGTAATAGTATATAACGATGTACGTTATAACGTAATGCTACATAACGTTAGACGTCATAACTTAATACTATATAACGTTATACGTTATATCGTAATAGTATATAACGTTATCCGTTATAACGTAATTGTATATAGCGTTATACGTTAAATCGTAATAGTATATAACGTTATACGTTATAACGTAATTCTATATAACGTTAGACGGCATAACTTAATACTATATAACGTTATACGTTATATCGTAATAGAATATAATGGTATACGTTATATCGTAGTAGTATATAACATTATGCGATATAACGTAATACTCTATAACGTTATACGTTATATCGTAATATTACATAGCGTTATACGTTATAACGTAATAGTATATCACGTTATACGTTATAACGTAATAGTATATAACGTTACACGTTTTAACGTAATAGTATATAACGATGTACGTTATAACGTAATGCTATATAACGTTAGACGTCATAACTTAATACTATATAACGTTATACGTTATATCGTAATAGTATATAACGTTATCCGTTGTAACGTAGTAGTATATAACGTTATACGTTATAACGTAATAGTATACAACGTTATACGTCATAACGTATTACTATATAACTTTATACGTTATAGCTTAGTAGTATATAACGTTCTACGTTATAACGTAATTCTATATAACGTTAGACGTTAAATCGTAATAGTATATAACGTTATACGTTATAACGTAATAGTATATAACGTTATACATTATAATGTAATTGTATATATCGTTATACGTTAAATCGTAATGGTATATAACGTTATACGTTATAACGTAATGCTATATAACGTTAGACGTCATAACTTAATACTATATAACGTTATACGTTATATCGTAATAGTATATAGCGTTATACGTTGTAACGTAGTAGTATATAACGTTATACGTTATAACGTAATAGTATACAACGTTATACGTTATAACGTAATTGTATATAGCGTTATACGTTAAATCGTAATAGTATATAACGTTAGACGTCATAACTTAATACTATATAACGTTGTACGTTATATCGTAATAGTATATAACGTTATCCGTTGTAACGTAGTAGTATATAACGTTATACGTTATAACGTAATAGTATACAACGTTATACGTTATAACGTAATTGTATATAGCGTTATACGTTAAATCGTAATAGTATATACCGTTATACGTTATAACGTAATTTTATATAACGTTAGACGGCATAACTTAATACTATATAACGTTATACGGTATATCGTAATAGTATATAGCGTTATACGTTGTAACGTAGTAGTATATAACGTTATACGTTATAACGTAATAGTATACAACGTTACACGTTTTAACGTAATAGTATATAACGATGTACGTTATAACGTAATGCTACATAACGTTAGACGTCATAACTTAATACTATATAACGTTATACGTTATATCGTAATAGTATATAACGTTATCCGTTGTAACGTAGTAGTATATAACGTTATACGTTATAACGTAATAGTATACAACGTTATACGTTATAACGTAATTGTATATAGCGTTATACGTTAAATCGTAATAGTATATAACGTTATACGTTATAACGTAATATTACATAGCGTTATACGTTATAACGTAATAGTATATAACGTTATACGTTATAACGTAATAGTATATAACGTTACACGTTTTAACGTAATAGTATATAACGATGAACGTTATAACGTAATGCTATATAACGTTAGACGTCATAACTTAATACTATATAACGTTATACGTTATATCGTAATAGTATATAACGTTATCCGTTGTAACGTAGTAGTATATAACGTTATACGTTATAACGTAATAGTATACAACGTTATACGTCATAACGTATTACTATATAACGTTATACGTTATAGCGTAGTAGTATATAACGTTCTACCTTATAACGTAATTCTATATAACGTTAGACGTCATAACTTAATACTATATAACGTTATACGTTATATCGTAATAGTATATAACGTTATACGTTGTAACGTAGTAGTATATAACGTTATACGTTATAACGTAATAGTATACAACGTTATACGTTATAACGTAATTGTATATAGCGTTATACGTTAAATCGTAATAGTATATAACGTTATACGTTATAACGTAATAGTATATAACGTTATACATTATAATGTAATTGTATATAGCGTTATACGTTAAATCGTAATAGTATATAACGTTATACGTTATAACGTAATATTACATAGCGTTATACGTTATAACGTGATAGTATATAACATTGTACGTTATAACGTAATGCTATATAACGTTAGACGTCATAATTTAATACTATATAACGTTGTACGTTATAACGTAATAGTATATAACGTTACACGTTTTAACGTAATAGTATATAACGTTGTACGTTATAACGTAATAGTATATAACGTTATACGTTATAATGTAATTGTATATATCGTTATACGTTAAATCGTAATAGTATATAACGTTGTACGTTATAACGTAATGCTATATAACGTTAGACGTCATAAGTTAATACTATATAACGTTGTACGTTATATCGTAATAGTATATAACGTTATACGTTATAACGTAATTCTATATAACGTTAGACGTCATAACTTAATACTATATAACGATATACGTTATATCGTAATAGTATATAGCGTTATACGTTGTAACGTAGTAGTATATAACGTTATAGGTTATAACGTAATAGTATACAACGTTATACGTTATAACGTAATTGTATATAGCGTTATACCTTAAATCGTAATAGTATATAACGTTATACGTTATAACGTAATATTACATAGCGTTATACGTTATAACGTAATAGTATATAACGTTATACGTTATAACGTAATAGTATATAACGTTACACGTTTTAACGTAATAGTATATAACGATGTACGTTATAACGTAATGCTATATAACGTTAGACGTCATAACTTAATACTATATAACGTTAGACGTCATAACTTAATAGTATATAACGATATACGTTATATTGTAATAGTATATAGCGTTATACGTTGTAACGTAGTAGTATATAACGTTATACGTTATAACGTAATAGTATATAACGTTATACGTTATAACGTAATATTACATAGCGTTATACGTTATAGCGTAATAGTATATAACGTTATACGTTATAACGTAATAGTATATAACGTTACACGTTTTAACGTAATAGTATATAACGCTGTACGTTATAACGTAATGCTACATAACGTTAGACGTCATAACTTAATACTATATAACGTTATACGTTATATCGTAATAGTATATAACGTTATCCGTTGTAACGTAGTAGTATATAACGTTATACGTTATAACGTAATAGTATACAACGTTATACGTTATAACGTAATTGTATATAGCGTTATACGTTAAATCGTAATAGTATATAACGTTATACGTTATAACGTAATATTACATAGCGTTATACGTTATAACGTAATAGTATATAACGTTATACGTTATAACGTAATAGTATATAACGTTACACGTTTTAACGTAATAGTATATAACGATGAACGTTATAACGTAATGCTATATAACGTTAGACGTCATAACTTAATACTATATAACGTTATACGTTATATCGTAATAGTATATAACGTTATCCGTTGTAACGTAGTAGTATATAACGTTATACGTTATAACGTAATAGTATACAACGTTATACGTCATAACGTATTACTATATAACGTTATACGTTATAGCGTAGTAGTATATAACGTTCTACGTTATAACGTAATTCTATATAACGTTAGACGTCATAACTTAATACTATATAACGTTATACGTTATATCGTAATAGTATATAACGTTATACGTTGTAACGTAGTAGTATATAACGTTATACGTTATAACGTAATAGTATACAACGTTATACGTTATAACGTAATTGTATATAGCGTTATACGTTAAATCGTAATAGTATATAACGTTATACGTTATAACGTAATAGTATATAACGTTATACATTATAATGTAATTGTATATAGCGTTATACGTTAAATCGTAATAGTATATAACGTTATACGTTATAACGTAATATTACATAGCGTTATACGTTATAACGTAATAGTATATAACGTTATACGTTATAACGTAATAGTATATACCGTTATACGTTATAACGTGATAGTATATAACATTGTACGTTATAACGTAATGCTATATAACGTTAGACGTCATAACTTAATACTATATAACGTTGTACGTTATAACGTAATAGTATATAACGTTACACGTTTTAACGTAATAGTATATAACGTTGTACGTTATAACGTAATAGTATATAACGTTATACGTTATAATGTAATTGTATATAGCGTTATACGTTAAATCGTAATAGTATATAACGTTGTACGTTATAAGGTAATGCTATATAACGTTAGACGTCATAAGTTAATACTATATAACGTTGTACGTTATATCGTAATAGTATATAACGTTATACGTTATAACGTAATTCTATATAACGTTTGACGTCATAACTTAATACTATATAACGATATACATTATAATGTAATTGTATATAGCGTTATACGTTGTAACGTAGTAGTATATAACGTTATACGTTATAACGTAATAGTATACAACGTTACACGTTTTAACGTAATAGTATATAACGATGTACGTTATAACGTAATGCTACATAACGTTAGACGTCATAACTTAATACTATATAACGTTATACGTTATATCGTAATAGTATATAACGTTATCCGTTGTAACGTAGTAGTATATAACGTTATACGTTATAACGTAATAGTATACAACGTTATACGTTATAACGTAATTGTATATAGCGTTATACGTTAAATCGTAATAGTATATAACGTTATACGTTATAACGTAATATTACATAGCGTTATACGTTATAACGTAATAGTATATAACGTTATACGTTATAACGTAATAGTATATAACGTTACACGTTTTAACGTAATAGTATATAACGATGAACGTTATAACGTAATGCTATATAACGTTAGACGTCATAACTTAATACTATATAACGTTATACGTTATATCGTAATAGTATATAACGTTATCCGTTGTAACGTAGTAGTATATAACGTTATACGTTATAACGTAATAGTATACAACGTTATACGTCATAACGTATTACTATATAACGTTATACGTTATAGCGTAGTAGTATATAACGTTCTACCTTATAACGTAATTCTATATAACGTTAGACGTCATAACTTAATACTATATAACGTTATACGTTATATCGTAATAGTATATAACGTTATACGTTGTAACGTAGTAGTATATAACGTTATACGTTATAACGTAATAGTATACAACGTTATACGTTATAACGTAATTGTATATAGCGTTATACGTTAAATCGTAATAGTATATAACGTTATACGTTATAACGTAATAGTATATAACGTTATACATTATAATGTAATTGTATATAGCGTTATACGTTAAATCGTAATAGTATATAACGTTATACGTTATAACGTAATATTACATAGCGTTATACGTTATAACGTGATAGTATATAACATTGTACGTTATAACGTAATGCTATATAACGTTAGACGTCATAATTTAATACTATATAACGTTGTACGTTATAACGTAATAGTATATAACGTTACACGTTTTAACGTAATAGTATATAACGTTGTACGTTATAACGTAATAGTATATAACGTTATACGTTATAATGTAATTGTATATATCGTTATACGTTAAATCGTAATAGTATATAACGTTGTACGTTATAACGTAATGCTATATAACGTTAGACGTCATAAGTTAATACTATATAACGTTGTACGTTATATCGTAATAGTATATAACGTTATACGTTATAACGTAATTCTATATAACGTTAGACGTCATAACTTAATACTATATAACGATATACGTTATATCGTAATAGTATATAGCGTTATACGTTGTAACGTAGTAGTATATAACGTTATAGGTTATAACGTAATAGTATACAACGTTATACGTTATAACGTAATTGTATATAGCGTTATACCTTAAATCGTAATAGTATATAACGTTATACGTTATAACGTAATATTACATAGCGTTATACGTTATAACGTAATAGTATATAACGTTATACGTTATAACGTAATAGTATATAACGTTACACGTTTTAACGTAATAGTATATAACGATGTACGTTATAACGTAATGCTATATAACGTTAGACGTCATAACTTAATACTATATAACGTTAGACGTCATAACTTAATAGTATATAACGATATACGTTATATTGTAATAGTATATAGCGTTATACGTTGTAACGTAGTAGTATATAACGTTATACGTTATAACGTAATAGTATATAACGTTATACGTTATAACGTAATATTACATAGCGTTATACGTTATAGCGTAATAGTATATAACGTTATACGTTATAACGTAATAGTATATAACGTTACACGTTTTAACGTAATAGTATATAACGCTGTACGTTATAACGTAATGCTACATAACGTTAGACGTCATAACTTAATACTATATAACGTTATACGTTATATCGTAATAGTATATAACGTTATCCGTTGTAACGTAGTAGTATATAACGTTATACGTTATAACGTAATAGTATACAACGTTATACGTTATAACGTAATTGTATATAGCGTTATACGTTAAATCGTAATAGTATATAACGTTATACGTTATAACGTAATATTACATAGCGTTATACGTTATAACGTAATAGTATATAACGTTATACGTTATAACGTAATAGTATATAACGTTACACGTTTTAACGTAATAGTATATAACGATGAACGTTATAACGTAATGCTATATAACGTTAGACGTCATAACTTAATACTATATAACGTTATACGTTATATCGTAATAGTATATAACGTTATCCGTTGTAACGTAGTAGTATATAACGTTATACGTTATAACGTAATAGTATACAACGTTATACGTCATAACGTATTACTATATAACGTTATACGTTATAGCGTAGTAGTATATAACGTTCTACGTTATAACGTAATAGTATATAACGTTATACATTATAATGTAATTGTATATAGCGTTATACGTTAAATCGTAATAGTATATAACGTTATACGTTATAACGTAATATTACATAGCGTTATACGTTATAACGTAATAGTATATAACGTTATACATTATAATGTAATTGTATATAGCGTTATACGTTAAATCGTAATAGTATATAACGTTATACGTTATAACGTAATATTACATAGCGTTATACGTTATAACGTAATAGTATATAACGTTATACGTTATAACGTAATAGTATATACCGTTATACGTTATAACGTGATAGTATATAACATTGTACGTTATAACGTAATGCTATATAACGTTAGACGTCATAACTTAATACTATATAACGTTGTACGTTATAACGTAATAGTATATAACGTTACACGTTTTAACGTAATAGTATATAACGTTGTACGTTATAACGTAATAGTATATAACGTTATACGTTATAATGTAATTGTATATAGCGTTATACGTTAAATCGTAATAGTATATAACGTTGTACGTTATAACGTAATGCTATATAACGTTAGACGTCATAAGTTAATACTATATAACGTTGTACGTTATATCGTAATAGTATATAACGTTATACGTTATAACGTAATTCTATATAACGTTTGACGTCATAACTTAATACTATATAACGATATACGTTATATCGTAATAGTATATAGCGTTATACGTTGTAACGTAGTAGTATATAACGTTATAGGTTATAACGTAATAGTATACAACGTTATACGTTATAACGTAATTGTATATAGCGTTATACCTTAAATCGTAATAGTATATAACGTTATACGTTATAACGTAATATTACATAGCGTTATACGTTATAACGTAATAGTATATAACGTTATACGTTATAACGTAATAGTATATAACGTTACACGTTTTAACGTAATAGTATATAACGATGTACGTTATAACGTAATGCTATATAACGTTAGACGTCATAACTTAATACTATATAACGTTAGACGTCATAACTTAATACTATATAACGATATACGTTATATTGTAATAGTATATAGCGTTATACGTTGTAACGTAGTAGTATATAACGTTATACGTTATAACGTAATAGTATACAACGTTATACGTTATAACGTAATTGTATATAGCGTTATACCTTAAATCGTAATAGTATATAACGTTATACGTTATAACGTAATATTACATAGCGTTATACGTTATAACGTAATAGTATATAACGTTATACGTTATAACGTAATAGTATATACCGTTATACGTTGTAACGTGATAGTATATAACATTGTACGTTATAACGTAATGCTATATAACGTTAGACGTCATAACTTAATACTATATAACGATATACGTTATATCGTAATAGTATATAGCGTTATACGTTGTAACGTAGTAGTATATAACGTTATCCGTTGTAACGTAGTAGTATATAACGTTAGACGTTATAACGTAATAGTATACAACGTTATACGTTATAACGAAATTGTATATAGCGTTATACCTTAAATCGTAATAGTATATAACGTTATACGTTATAACGTAATATTACATAGCGTTATACGTTATAACGTAATAGTATATAACGTTACACGTTTTAACGTAATAGTATATAACGATGTACGTTATAACGTAATGCTATATAACGTTAGACGTCATAACTTAATACTATATAACGTTATACGTTATATCGTAATAGTATATAGCGTTATACGTTGTAACGTAGTAGTATATAACGTTATACGTTATAACGTAATAGTATACAACGTTATACGTTATAACGTAATTGTATATAGCGTTATACGTTAAATCGTAATAGTATATAACGTTAGACGTCATAACTTAATACTATATAACGTTGTACGTTATATCGTAATAGTATATAACGTTATCCGTTGTAACGTAGTAGTATATAACGTTATACGTTATAACGTACTAGTATACAACGTTATACGTTATAACGTAATTGTATATAGCGTTATACGTTAAATCATAATAGTATATAACGTTATACGTTATAACGTAATAGTATATAACGTTATACATTATAATGTAATTGTATATAGCGTTATACGTTAAATCGTAATAGTATATAACGTTATACGTTATAACGTAATGCTATATAACGTTAGACGTCATAACTTAATACTATATAACGTTATACGTTATATCGTAATAGTATATAGCGTTACACGTTGTAACGTAGGTAGTATATAACGTTATACGTTATAACGCAATAGTATACAACGTTATACGTTATAACGTAATTGTATATAGCGTTATACGTTATAACGTAATATTATATAACGTTATACGTTATAACGTAATAGTATATAACGTTATCCGTTATAACGTAATTGTATATAGCGTTATACGTTATATGGTAATAGTATATAACGTTATACGCTATAACGTAATTCTATATAACGTTAGACGGCATAACTTAATACTATATAACGTTATACGTTATATCGTAATAGTATATAGCGTTATACGTTGTAACGTAGTAGTATATAACGTTATACGTTATAACGTAATAGTATACAACGTTATACGTTATAATGTAATTGTATATAGCGTTATACGTTAAATCGTAATAGTATATAACGTTATACGTTATAACGTAATATTACATAGCGTTATACGTTATAACGTAATAGTATATAACGTTACACGTTTTAACGTAATAGTATATAACGATGTACGTTATAACGTAATGCTATATAACGTTAGACGTCATAACTTAATACTATATAACGTTATACGTTATATCGTAATAGTATATAGCGTTATACGTTGTAACGTAGTAGTATATAACGTTATACGTTATAACGTAATAGTATACAACGTTATACGTTATAACGTAATATTACATAGCGTTATACGTTATAACGTAATAGTATATAACGTTACACGTTTTAACGTAATAGTATATAACGATGTACGTTATAACGTAATGCTATATAACGTTAGACGTCATAACTTAATACTATATAACGTTATACGTTATATCGTAATAGTATATAGCGTTATACGTTGTAACGTAGTAGTATATAACGTTATACGTTATAACGTAATAGTATACAACGTTATACGTTATAACGTAATTGTATATAGCGTTATACGTTAAATCGTAATAGTATATATCGTTATACGTTATAACGTAATAGTATATAACGTTATACGTTATAACGTAATAGTATACAACGTTATACGTTATAACGTAATTGTATATAACGATAAACGTTATAACGTAATGCTATATAACGTTAGACGTCATAACTTAATACTATATAACGTTATACGTTATATCGTAATAGTATATAACGTTATCCGTTGTAACGTAGTAGTATATAACGTTATACGTTATAACGTAATAGTATACAACGTTATACGTCATAACGTATTACTATATAACGTTATACGTTATAGCGTAGTAGTATATAACGTTCTACGTTATAACGTAATTCTATATAACGTTAGACGTCATAACTTAATACTATATAACGTTATACGTTATATCGTAATAGTATATAACGTTATACGTTATAACGTAATAGTATATAACGTTACACGTTTTAACGTAATAGTATATAACGTTATACGTTATAGCGTAGTAGTATATAACGTTCTACGTTATAACGTAATTCTATATAACGTTAGACGTCATAACTTAATACTATATAACGTTATACGTTATATCGTAATAGTATATAACGTTATACGTTGTAACGTAGTAGTATATAACGTTATACGTTATAACGTAATAGTATACAACGTTATACGTTATAACGTAATTGTATATAGCGTTATACGTTAAATCGTAATAGTATATAACGTTATACGTTATAACGTAATAGTATATAACGTTATACGTTATAACGTAATAGTATATAATGTTATACGTTATATCGTAGTAGTATATAACGTTATGCGATATAACGTAATACTCTATAACGTTACACGTTTTAACGTAATAGTATATAACGTTGTACGTTATAACGTAATGCTATATAAGGTTAGACCTCATAACTTAATACTATATAACGTTATACGTTATAACGTAATAGTATATAACGTTACACGTTTTAACGTAATAGTATATAACGATGTACGTTATAACGTAATGCTATATAACGTTAGACGTCATAACTTAATACTATAAAACGTTATCCGTTATATCGTAATAGTATATAACGTTATACGTTATAGCGTAGTAGTATATAACGTTATACGTCATAACGTATTACTATATAACGTTATACGTTATAGCGTAGTAGTATATAACGTTATACGTTATAACGTAATATTATATAACGTTATACGTTATAACGTAATTGTATATAGCGTTATACGTTAAATCGTAATAGTATATAACGTTATCCGTTGTAACGTAATAGTATATAATGTTATACGTTATATCGTAGTAGTATATAACGTTATGCGATATAACGTAATACTCTATAACGTTAGACGTCATAACTTAATACTATATAACGTTATACGTTATATCGTAATAGTATATAACGTTATACGTTATAACGTAATAGTATATAACGTTACACGTTTTAACGTAATAGTATATAACGTTATACGTTATAGCGTAGTAGTATATAACGTTCTACGTTATAACGTAATTCTATATAACGTTAGACGTCATAACTTAATACTATATAACGTTATACGTTATATCGTAATAGTATATAACGTTATACGTTGTAACGTAGTAGTATATAACGTTATACGTTATAACGTAATAGTATACAACGTTATACGTTATAACGTAATTGTATATAGCGTTATACGTTAAATCGTAATAGTATATAACGTTATACGTTATAACGTAATAGTATATAACGTTATACGTTATAACGTAATAGTATATAATGTTATACGTTATATCGTAGTAGTATATAACGTTATGCGATATAACGTAATACTCTATAACGTTACACGTTTTAACGTAATAGTATATAACGTTGTACGTTATAACGTAATGCTATATAAGGTTAGACCTCATAACTTAATACTATATAACGTTATACGTTATAACGTAATAGTATATAACGTTACACGTTTTAACGTAATAGTATATAACGATGTACGTTATAACGTAATGCTATATAACGTTAGACGTCATAACTTAATACTATAAAACGTTATCCGTTATATCGTAATAGTATATAACGTTATACGTTATAGCGTAGTAGTATATAACGTTATACGTCATAACGTATTACTATATAACGTTATACGTTATAGCGTAGTAGTATATAACGTTATACGTTATAACGTAATATTATATAACGTTATACGTTATAACGTAATTGTATATAGCGTTATACGTTAAATCGTAATAGTATATAACGTTATCCGTTGTAACGTAATAGTATATAATGTTATACGTTATATCGTAGTAGTATATAACGTTATGCGATATAACGTAATACTCTATAACGTTATACGTTATATCGTAATAGTATATAACGTTATACGTTATAACGTAATAGTATATAACGTTACACGTTTTAACGTAATAGTATATAACGTTGTACGTTATAACGTAATAGTATATAACGTTGTACGTTATAACGTAATTCTATATAACGTTAGACGTCATAACTTAATACTATATAACGTTGTACGTTATAACGTAATAGTATATAACGTTACACGTTTTAACGTAATAGTATATAACGTTGTACGTTATAACGTAATAGTATATAACGTTACACGTTTTAACGTAATAGTATATAACGTTGTACGTTATAACGTAATAGTATATAACGTTATACGTTATAATGTAATTGTATATATCGTTATACGTTAAATCGTAATAGTATATAACGTTGTACGTTATAACGTAATGCTATATAACGTTAGACGTCATAAGTTAATACTATATAACGTTGTACGTTATATCGTAATAGTATATAACGTTATACGTTATAACGTAATTCTATATAACGTTAGACGTCATAACTTAATACTATATAACGATATACGTTATATCGTAATAGTATATAGCGTTATACGTTGTAACGTAGTAGTATATAACGTTATAGGTTATAACGTAATAGTATACAACGTTATACGTTATAACGTAATTGTATATAGCGTTATACCTTAAATCGTAATAGTATATAACGTTATACGTTATAACGTAATATTACATAGCGTTATACGTTATAACGTAATAGTATATAACGTTATACGTTATAACGTAATAGTATATAACGTTACACGTTTTAACGTAATAGTATATAACGATGTACGTTATAACGTAATGCTATATAACGTTAGACGTCATAACTTAATACTATATAACGTTAGACGTCATAACTTAATAGTATATAACGATATACGTTATATTGTAATAGTATATAGCGTTATACGTTGTAACGTAGTAGTATATAACGTTATACGTTATAACGTAATAGTATATAACGTTATACGTTATAACGTAATATTACATAGCGTTATACGTTATAGCGTAATAGTATATAACGTTATACGTTATAACGTAATAGTATATAACGTTACACGTTTTAACGTAATAGTATATAACGCTGTACGTTATAACGTAATGCTACATAACGTTAGACGTCATAACTTAATACTATATAACGTTATACGTTATATCGTAATAGTATATAACGTTATCCGTTGTAACGTAGTAGTATATAACGTTATACGTTATAACGTAATAGTATACAACGTTATACGTTATAACGTAATTGTATATAGCGTTATACGTTAAATCGTAATAGTATATAACGTTATACGTTATAACGTAATATTACATAGCGTTATACGTTATAACGTAATAGTATATAACGTTATACGTTATAACGTAATAGTATATAACGTTACACGTTTTAACGTAATAGTATATAACGATGAACGTTATAACGTAATGCTATATAACGTTAGACGTCATAACTTAATACTATATAACGTTATACGTTATATCGTAATAGTATATAACGTTATCCGTTGTAACGTAGTAGTATATAACGTTATACGTTATAACGTAATAGTATACAACGTTATACGTCATAACGTATTACTATATAACGTTATACGTTATAGCGTAGTAGTATATAACGTTCTACGTTATAACGTAATAGTATATAACGTTATACATTATAATGTAATTGTATATAGCGTTATACGTTAAATCGTAATAGTATATAACGTTATACGTTATAACGTAATATTACATAGCGTTATACGTTATAACGTAATAGTATATAACGTTATACATTATAATGTAATTGTATATAGCGTTATACGTTAAATCGTAATAGTATATAACGTTATACGTTATAACGTAATATTACATAGCGTTATACGTTATAACGTAATAGTATATAACGTTATACGTTATAACGTAATAGTATATACCGTTATACGTTATAACGTGATTGTATATAACATTGTACGTTATAACGTAATGCTATATAACGTTAGACGTCATAACTTAATACTATATAACGTTGTACGTTATAACGTAATAGTATATAACGTTACACGTTTTAACGTAATAGTATATAACGTTGTACGTTATAACGTAATAGTATATAACGTTATACGTTATAATGTAATTGTATATAGCGTTATACGTTAAATCGTAATAGTATATAACGTTGTACGTTATAACGTAATGCTATATAACGTTAGACGTCATAAGTTAATACTATATAACGTTGTACGTTATATCGTAATAGTATATAACGTTATACGTTATAACGTAATTGTATATAACGATAAACGTTATAACGTAATGCTATATAACGTTAGACGTCATAACTTAATACTATATAACGTTATACGTTATATCGTAATAGTATATAACGTTATCCGTTGTAACGTAGTAGTATATAACGTTATACGTTATAACGTAATAGTATACAACGTTATACGTCATAACGTATTACTATATAACGTTATACGTTATAGCGTAGTAGTATATAACGTTCTACGTTATAACGTAATTCTATATAACGTTAGACGTCATAACTTAATACTATATAACGTTATACGTTATATCGTAATAGTATATAACGTTATACGTTATAACGTAATAGTATATAACGTTACACGTTTTAACGTAATAGTATATAACGTTATACGTTATAGCGTAGTAGTATATAACGTTCTACGTTATAACGTAATTCTATATAACGTTAGACGTCATAACTTAATACTATATAACGTTATACGTTATATCGTAATAGTATATAACGTTATACGTTGTAACGTAGTAGTATATAACGTTATACGTTATAACGTAATAGTATACAACGTTATACGTTATAACGTAATTGTATATAGCGTTATACGTTAAATCGTAATAGTATATAACGTTATACGTTATAACGTAATAGTATATAACGTTATACGTTATAACGTAATAGTATATAATGTTATACGTTATATCGTAGTAGTATATAACGTTATGCGATATAACGTAATACTCTATAACGTTACACGTTTTAACGTAATAGTATATAACGTTGTACGTTATAACGTAATGCTATATAAGGTTAGACCTCATAACTTAATACTATATAACGTTATACGTTATAACGTAATAGTATATAACGTTACACGTTTTAACGTAATAGTATATAACGATGTACGTTATAACGTAATGCTATATAACGTTAGACGTCATAACTTAATACTATAAAACGTTATCCGTTATATCGTAATAGTATATAACGTTATACGTTATAGCGTAGTAGTATATAACGTTATACGTCATAACGTATTACTATATAACGTTATACGTTATAGCGTAGTAGTATATAACGTTATACGTTATAACGTAATATTATATAACGTTATACGTTATAACGTAATTGTATATAGCGTTATACGTTAAATCGTAATAGTATATAACGTTATCCGTTGTAACGTAATAGTATATAATGTTATACGTTATATCGTAGTAGTATATAACGTTATGCGATATAACGTAATACTCTATAACGTTAGACGTCATAACTTAATACTATATAACGTTATACGTTATATCGTAATAGTATATAACGTTATACGTTATAACGTAATAGTATATAACGTTACACGTTTTAACGTAATAGTATATAACGTTATACGTTATAGCGTAGTAGTATATAACGTTCTACGTTATAACGTAATTCTATATAACGTTAGACGTCATAACTTAATACTATATAACGTTATACGTTATATCGTAATAGTATATAACGTTATACGTTGTAACGTAGTAGTATATAACGTTATACGTTATAACGTAATAGTATACAACGTTATACGTTATAACGTAATTGTATATAGCGTTATACGTTAAATCGTAATAGTATATAACGTTATACGTTATAACGTAATAGTATATAACGTTATACGTTATAACGTAATAGTATATAATGTTATACGTTATATCGTAGTAGTATATAACGTTATGCGATATAACGTAATACTCTATAACGTTACACGTTTTAACGTAATAGTATATAACGTTGTACGTTATAACGTAATGCTATATAAGGTTAGACCTCATAACTTAATACTATATAACGTTATACGTTATAACGTAATAGTATATAACGTTACACGTTTTAACGTAATAGTATATAACGATGTACGTTATAACGTAATGCTATATAACGTTAGACGTCATAACTTAATACTATAAAACGTTATCCGTTATATCGTAATAGTATATAACGTTATACGTTATAGCGTAGTAGTATATAACGTTATACGTCATAACGTATTACTATATAACGTTATACGTTATAGCGTAGTAGTATATAACGTTATACGTTATAACGTAATATTATATAACGTTATACGTTATAACGTAATTGTATATAGCGTTATACGTTAAATCGTAATAGTATATAACGTTATCCGTTGTAACGTAATAGTATATAATGTTATACGTTATATCGTAGTAGTATATAACGTTATGCGATATAACGTAATACTCTATAACGTTATACGTTATATCGTAATAGTATATAACGTTATACGTTATAACGTAATAGTATATAACGTTACACGTTTTAACGTAATAGTATATAACGTTGTACGTTATAACGTAATAGTATATAACGTTGTACGTTATAACGTAATTCTATATAACGTTAGACGTCATAACTTAATACTATATAACGTTGTACGTTATAACGTAATAGTATATAACGTTACACGTTTTAACGTAATAGTATATAACGTTGTACGTTATAACGTAATAGTATATAACGTTACACGTTTTAACGTAATAGTATATAACGTTGTACGTTATAACGTAATAGTATATAACGTTATACGTTATAATGTAATTGTATATATCGTTATACGTTAAATCGTAATAGTATATAACGTTGTACGTTATAACGTAATGCTATATAACGTTAGACGTCATAAGTTAATACTATATAACGTTGTACGTTATATCGTAATAGTATATAACGTTATACGTTATAACGTAATTCTATATAACGTTAGACGTCATAACTTAATACTATATAACGATATACGTTATATCGTAATAGTATATAGCGTTATACGTTGTAACGTAGTAGTATATAACGTTATAGGTTATAACGTAATAGTATACAACGTTATACGTTATAACGTAATTGTATATAGCGTTATACCTTAAATCGTAATAGTATATAACGTTATACGTTATAACGTAATATTACATAGCGTTATACGTTATAACGTAATAGTATATAACGTTATACGTTATAACGTAATAGTATATAACGTTACACGTTTTAACGTAATAGTATATAACGATGTACGTTATAACGTAATGCTATATAACGTTAGACGTCATAACTTAATACTATATAACGTTAGACGTCATAACTTAATAGTATATAACGATATACGTTATATTGTAATAGTATATAGCGTTATACGTTGTAACGTAGTAGTATATAACGTTATACGTTATAACGTAATAGTATATAACGTTATACGTTATAACGTAATATTACATAGCGTTATACGTTATAGCGTAATAGTATATAACGTTATACGTTATAACGTAATAGTATATAACGTTACACGTTTTAACGTAATAGTATATAACGCTGTACGTTATAACGTAATGCTACATAACGTTAGACGTCATAACTTAATACTATATAACGTTATACGTTATATCGTAATAGTATATAACGTTATCCGTTGTAACGTAGTAGTATATAACGTTATACGTTATAACGTAATAGTATACAACGTTATACGTTATAACGTAATTGTATATAGCGTTATACGTTAAATCGTAATAGTATATAACGTTATACGTTATAACGTAATATTACATAGCGTTATACGTTATAACGTGATAGTATATAACATTGTACGTTATAACGTAATGCTATATAACGTTAGACGTCATAATTTAATACTATATAACGTTGTACGTTATAACGTAATAGTATATAACGTTACACGTTTTAACGTAATAGTATATAACGTTGTACGTTATAACGTAATAGTATATAACGTTATACGTTATAATGTAATTGTATATATCGTTATACGTTAAATCGTAATAGTATATAACGTTGTACGTTATAACGTAATGCTATATAACGTTAGACGTCATAAGTTAATACTATATAACGTTGTACGTTATATCGTAATAGTATATAACGTTATACGTTATAACGTAATTCTATATAACGTTAGACGTCATAACTTAATACTATATAACGATATACGTTATATCGTAATAGTATATAGCGTTATACGTTGTAACGTAGTAGTATATAACGTTATAGGTTATAACGTAATAGTATACAACGTTATACGTTATAACGTAATTGTATATAGCGTTATACCTTAAATCGTAATAGTATATAACGTTATACGTTATAACGTAATATTACATAGCGTTATACGTTATAACGTAATAGTATATAACGTTATACGTTATAACGTAATAGTATATAACGTTACACGTTTTAACGTAATAGTATATAACGATGTACGTTATAACGTAATGCTATATAACGTTAGACGTCATAACTTAATACTATATAACGTTAGACGTCATAACTTAATAGTATATAACGATATACGTTATATTGTAATAGTATATAGCGTTATACGTTGTAACGTAGTAGTATATAACGTTATACGTTATAACGTAATAGTATATAACGTTATACGTTATAACGTAATATTACATAGCGTTATACGTTATAGCGTAATAGTATATAACGTTATACGTTATAACGTAATAGTATATAACGTTACACGTTTTAACGTAATAGTATATAACGCTGTACGTTATAACGTAATGCTACATAACGTTAGACGTCATAACTTAATACTATATAACGTTATACGTTATATCGTAATAGTATATAACGTTATCCGTTGTAACGTAGTAGTATATAACGTTATACGTTATAACGTAATAGTATACAACGTTATACGTTATAACGTAATTGTATATAGCGTTATACGTTAAATCGTAATAGTATATAACGTTATACGTTATAACGTAATATTACATAGCGTTATACGTTATAACGTAATAGTATATAACGTTATACGTTATAACGTAATAGTATATAACGTTACACGTTTTAACGTAATAGTATATAACGATGAACGTTATAACGTAATGCTATATAACGTTAGACGTCATAACTTAATACTATATAACGTTATACGTTATATCGTAATAGTATATAACGTTATCCGTTGTAACGTAGTAGTATATAACGTTATACGTTATAACGTAATAGTATACAACGTTATACGTCATAACGTATTACTATATAACGTTATACGTTATAGCGTAGTAGTATATAACGTTCTACGTTATAACGTAATAGTATATAACGTTATACATTATAATGTAATTGTATATAGCGTTATACGTTAAATCGTAATAGTATATAACGTTATACGTTATAACGTAATATTACATAGCGTTATACGTTATAACGTAATAGTATATAACGTTATACATTATAATGTAATTGTATATAGCGTTATACGTTAAATCGTAATAGTATATAACGTTATACGTTATAACGTAATATTACATAGCGTTATACGTTATAACGTAATAGTATATAACGTTATACGTTATAACGTAATAGTATATACCGTTATACGTTATAACGTGATAGTATATAACATTGTACGTTATAACGTAATGCTATATAACGTTAGACGTCATAACTTAATACTATATAACGTTGTACGTTATAACGTAATAGTATATAACGTTACACGTTTTAACGTAATAGTATATAACGTTGTACGTTATAACGTAATAGTATATAACGTTATACGTTATAATGTAATTGTATATAGCGTTATACGTTAAATCGTAATAGTATATAACGTTGTACGTTATAACGTAATGCTATATAACGTTAGACGTCATAAGTTAATACTATATAACGTTGTACGTTATATCGTAATAGTATATAACGTTATACGTTATAACGTAATTCTATATAACGTTTGACGTCATAACTTAATACTATATAACGATATACGTTATATCGTAATAGTATATAGCGTTATACGTTGTAACGTAGTAGTATATAACGTTATAGGTTATAACGTAATAGTATACAACGTTATACGTTATAACGTAATTGTATATAGCGTTATACCTTAAATCGTAATAGTATATAACGTTATACGTTATAACGTAATATTACATAGCGTTATACGTTATAACGTAATAGTATATAACGTTATACGTTATAACGTAATAGTATATAACGTTACACGTTTTAACGTAATAGTATATAACGATGTACGTTATAACGTAATGCTATATAACGTTAGACGTCATAACTTAATACTATATAACGTTAGACGTCATAACTTAATACTATATAACGATATACGTTATATTGTAATAGTATATAGCGTTATACGTTGTAACGTAGTAGTATATAACGTTATACGTTATAACGTAATAGTATACAACGTTATACGTTATAACGTAATTGTATATAGCGTTATACCTTAAATCGTAATAGTATATAACGTTATACGTTATAACGTAATATTACATAGCGTTATACGTTATAACGTAATAGTATATAACGTTATACGTTATAACGTAATAGTATATACCGTTATACGTTGTAACGTGATAGTATATAACATTGTACGTTATAACGTAATGCTATATAACGTTAGACGTCATAACTTAATACTATATAACGATATACGTTATATCGTAATAGTATATAGCGTTATACGTTGTAACGTAGTAGTATATAACGTTATCCGTTGTAACGTAGTAGTATATAACGTTATACGTTATAACGTAATAGTATACAACGTTATACGTTATAACGAAATTGTATATAGCGTTATACCTTAAATCGTAATAGTATATAACGTTATACGTTATAACGTAATATTACATAGCGTTATACGTTATAACGTAATAGTATATAACGTTACACGTTTTAACGTAATAGTATATAACGATGTACGTTATAACGTAATGCTATATAACGTTAGACGTCATAACTTAATACTATATAACGTTATACGTTATATCGTAATAGTATATAGCGTTATACGTTGTAACGTAGTAGTATATAACGTTATACGTTATAACGTAATAGTATACAACGTTATACGTTATAACGTAATTGTATATAGCGTTATACGTTAAATCGTAATAGTATATAACGTTAGACGTCATAACTTAATACTATATAACGTTGTACGTTATATCGTAATAGTATATAACGTTATCCGTTGTAACGTAGTAGTATATAACGTTATACGTTATAACGTACTAGTATACAACGTTATACGTTATAACGTAATTGTATATAGCGTTATACGTTAAATCATAATAGTATATAACGTTATACGTTATAACGTAATAGTATATAACGTTATACATTATAATGTAATTGTATATAGCGTTATACGTTAAATCGTAATAGTATATAACGTTATACGTTATAACGTAATGCTATATAACGTTAGACGTCATAACTTAATACTATATAACGTTATACGTTATATCGTAATAGTATATAGCGTTACACGTTGTAACGTAGGTAGTATATAACGTTATACGTTATAACGCAATAGTATACAACGTTATACGTTATAACGTAATTGTATATAGCGTTATACGTTATAACGTAATATTATATAACGTTATACGTTATAACGTAATAGTATATAACGTTATCCGTTATAACGTAATTGTATATAGCGTTATACGTTATATGGTAATAGTATATAACGTTATACGCTATAACGTAATTCTATATAACGTTAGACGGCATAACTTAATACTATATAACGTTATACGTTATATCGTAATAGTATATAGCGTTATACGTTGTAACGTAGTAGTATATAACGTTATACGTTATAACGTAATAGTATACAACGTTATACGTTATAATGTAATTGTATATAGCGTTATACGTTAAATCGTAATAGTATATAACGTTATACGTTATAACGTAATATTACATAGCGTTATACGTTATAACGTAATAGTATATAACGTTACACGTTTTAACGTAATAGTATATAACGATGTACGTTATAACGTAATGCTATATAACGTTAGACGTCATAACTTAATACTATATAACGTTATACGTTATATCGTAATAGTATATAGCGTTATACGTTGTAACGTAGTAGTATATAACGTTATACGTTATAACGTAATAGTATACAACGTTATACGTTATAACGTAATTGTATATAGCGTTATACGTTAAATCGTAATAGTATATATCGTTATACGTTATAACGTAATAGTATATAACGTTATACGTTATAACGTAATAGTATACAACGTTATACGTTATAACGTAATTGTATATAACGATAAACGTTATAACGTAATGCTATATAACGTTAGACGTCATAACTTAATACTATATAACGTTATACGTTATATCGTAATAGTATATAACGTTATCCGTTGTAACGTAGTAGTATATAACGTTATACGTTATAACGTAATAGTATACAACGTTATACGTCATAACGTATTACTATATAACGTTATACGTTATAGCGTAGTAGTATATAACGTTCTACGTTATAACGTAATTCTATATAACGTTAGACGTCATAACTTAATACTATATAACGTTATACGTTATATCGTAATAGTATATAACGTTATACGTTATAACGTAATAGTATATAACGTTACACGTTTTAACGTAATAGTATATAACGTTATACGTTATAGCGTAGTAGTATATAACGTTCTACGTTATAACGTAATTCTATATAACGTTAGACGTCATAACTTAATACTATATAACGTTATACGTTATATCGTAATAGTATATAACGTTATACGTTGTAACGTAGTAGTATATAACGTTATACGTTATAACGTAATAGTATACAACGTTATACGTTATAACGTAATTGTATATAGCGTTATACGTTAAATCGTAATAGTATATAACGTTATACGTTATAACGTAATAGTATATAACGTTATACGTTATAACGTAATAGTATATAATGTTATACGTTATATCGTAGTAGTATATAACGTTATGCGATATAACGTAATACTCTATAACGTTACACGTTTTAACGTAATAGTATATAACGTTGTACGTTATAACGTAATGCTATATAAGGTTAGACCTCATAACTTAATACTATATAACGTTATACGTTATAACGTAATAGTATATAACGTTACACGTTTTAACGTAATAGTATATAACGATGTACGTTATAACGTAATGCTATATAACGTTAGACGTCATAACTTAATACTATAAAACGTTATCCGTTATATCGTAATAGTATATAACGTTATACGTTATAGCGTAGTAGTATATAACGTTATACGTCATAACGTATTACTATATAACGTTATACGTTATAGCGTAGTAGTATATAACGTTATACGTTATAACGTAATATTATATAACGTTATACGTTATAACGTAATTGTATATAGCGTTATACGTTAAATCGTAATAGTATATAACGTTATCCGTTGTAACGTAATAGTATATAATGTTATACGTTATATCGTAGTAGTATATAACGTTATGCGATATAACGTAATACTCTATAACGTTAGACGTCATAACTTAATACTATATAACGTTATACGTTATATCGTAATAGTATATAACGTTATACGTTATAACGTAATAGTATATAACGTTACACGTTTTAACGTAATAGTATATAACGTTATACGTTATAGCGTAGTAGTATATAACGTTCTACGTTATAACGTAATTCTATATAACGTTAGACGTCATAACTTAATACTATATAACGTTATACGTTATATCGTAATAGTATATAACGTTATACGTTGTAACGTAGTAGTATATAACGTTATACGTTATAACGTAATAGTATACAACGTTATACGTTATAACGTAATTGTATATAGCGTTATACGTTAAATCGTAATAGTATATAACGTTATACGTTATAACGTAATAGTATATAACGTTATACGTTATAACGTAATAGTATATAATGTTATACGTTATATCGTAGTAGTATATAACGTTATGCGATATAACGTAATACTCTATAACGTTACACGTTTTAACGTAATAGTATATAACGTTGTACGTTATAACGTAATGCTATATAAGGTTAGACCTCATAACTTAATACTATATAACGTTATACGTTATAACGTAATAGTATATAACGTTACACGTTTTAACGTAATAGTATATAACGATGTACGTTATAACGTAATGCTATATAACGTTAGACGTCATAACTTAATACTATAAAACGTTATCCGTTATATCGTAATAGTATATAACGTTATACGTTATAGCGTAGTAGTATATAACGTTATACGTCATAACGTATTACTATATAACGTTATACGTTATAGCGTAGTAGTATATAACGTTATACGTTATAACGTAATATTATATAACGTTATACGTTATAACGTAATTGTATATAGCGTTATACGTTAAATCGTAATAGTATATAACGTTATCCGTTGTAACGTAATAGTATATAATGTTATACGTTATATCGTAGTAGTATATAACGTTATGCGATATAACGTAATACTCTATAACGTTATACGTTATATCGTAATAGTATATAACGTTATACGTTATAACGTAATAGTATATAACGTTACACGTTTTAACGTAATAGTATATAACGTTGTACGTTATAACGTAATAGTATATAACGTTGTACGTTATAACGTAATTCTATATAACGTTAGACGTCATAACTTAATACTATATAACGTTATACGTTGTAACGTAGTAGTATATAACGTTATACGTTATAACGTAATAGTATACAACGTTATACGTTATAACGTAATTGTATATAGCGTTATACGTTAAATCGTAATAGTATATAACGTTAGACGTTATAACGTAATAGTATATAACGTTACACGTTTTAACGTAATAGTATATAACGTTGTACGTTATAACGTAACGCTATATATGGTTAGACGTCATAACTTAATACTATATAACGTTATACGTTATATCGTAATAGTGTATAACGTTATCCGTTGTAACGTAGTAGTATATAACGTTATACGTTATAACGTAATAGTATACAACGTTATACGTTATAACGTATTACTATATAACGTTATACGTTATAGCGTAGTAGTATATAACGTTATACGTTATAACGTAATATTATATAACGTTATACGTTATAACGTAATTGTATATAGCGTTATACGTTATATCGTAATAGTATATAACGTTATACGTTATAACGTAATAGTATATAACGTTACACGTTTTAACGTAATAGTATATAACGTTGTACGTTATAACGTAATAGTATATAACGTTGTACGTTATAACGTAATTCTATATAACGTTAGACGTCATAACTTAATACTATATAACGTTATACGTTGTAACGTAGTAGTATATAACGTTATACGTTATAACGTAATTGTATATAGCGTTATACGTTAAATCGTAATAGTATATAACGTTAGACGTTATAACGTAATAGTATATAACGTTACACGTTTTAACGTAATAGTATATAACGTTGTACGTTATAACGTAACGCTATATATGGTTAGACGTCATAACTTAATACTATATAACGTTATACGTTATATCGTAATAGTGTATAACGTTATCCGTTGTAACGTAGTAGTATATAACGTTATACGTTATAACGTAATAGTATACAACGTTATACGTTGTAACGTAATTGTATATAGCGTTAAACGTTTTAACGTAATAGTATATAACGTTTTACGTTATAACGTAATAGTATATAACGTTACACGTTTTAACGTAATAGTATATAACGATGTACGTTATAACGTAATGCTATATAACGTTAGACGTCATAACTTAATACTATAAAACGTTATCCGTTATATCGTAATAGTATATAACGTTATACGTTATAGCGTAGTAGTATATAACGTTATACGTCATAACGTATTACTATATAACGTTATACGTTATAGCGTAGTAGTATATAACGTTATACGTTATAACGTAATATTCTATAACGTTATACGTTATAACGTAATTGTATATAGCGTTATACGTTAAATCGTAATAGTATATAACGTTATCCGTTGTAACGTAATAGTATATAATGTTATACGTTATATCGTAGTAGTATATAACGTTATGCGATATAACGTAATACTCTATAACGTTATACGTTATATCGTAATAGTATATAACGTTATACGTTATAACGTAATAGTATATAACGTTACACGTTTTAACGTAATAGTATATAACGTTGTACGTTATAACGTAATAGTATATAACGTTGTACGTTATAACGTAATTCTATATAACGTTAGACGTCATAACTTAATACTATATAACGTTATACGTTGTAACGTAGTAGTATATAACGTTATACGTTATAACGTAATAGTATACATCGTTATACGTTATAACGTAATTGTATATAGCGTTATACGTTAAATCGTAATAGTATATAACGTTAGACGTTATAACGTAATAGTATATAACGTTACACGTTTTAACGTAATAGTATATAACGTTGTACGTTATAACGTAACGCTATATATGGTTAGACGTCATAACTTAATACTATATAACGTTATACGTTATATCGTAATAGTGTATAACGTTATCCGTTGTAACGTAGTAGTATATAACGTTATACGTTATAACGTAATAGTATACAACGTTATACGTTGTAACGTAATTGTATATAGCGTTAAACGTTTTAACGTAATAGTATATAACGTTTTACGTTATAACGTAATAGTATATAACGTTATACGTTATAACGTAATAGTATATAACGTTATACGTTATAATGTAATTGTATATAGCGTTATACGTTAAATCGTAATAGTATATAACGTTATACGTTATAACGTAATAGTATATAATGTCATACGTTATATCGTAGTAGTATATAACGTTATGCGATATAACGTAATACTCTATAACGTTATACGTTATATCGTAATAGTGTATAACGTTATACGTTATAACGTAATAGTATATAACGTTACACGTTTTAACGTAATAGTATATAACGTTGTACGTTATAACGTAATAGTATATAACGTTGTACGTTATAACGTAATTCTATATAACGTTAGACGTCATAACTTAATGCTATATAACGTTATACGTTATATCGTAATAGTATATAACGTTATACGTTGTAACGTAGTAGTATATAACGTTATACGTTATAACGTAATAGTATACAGCGTTATACGTTATAACGTAATTGTATATAGCGTTATACGTTAAATCGTAACAGTATATAACGTTATACGTTATAACGTAATAGTATATAACGTTAGACGTTATAACGTAATAGTATACAACGTTATACGTTATAACGTAATTGTATATAACGATGTACGTTATAACGTAATGCTATATAACGTTAGACGTCATAACTTAATACTATATAACGTTATACGTTATATCGTAATAGTATATAACGTTATCCGTTGTAACGTAGTAGTATATAACGTTATACGTTATAACGTAATAGTATACAACGTTATACGTCATAACGTATTACTATATAACGTTATACGTTATAGCGTAGTAGTATATAACGTTCTACGTTATAACGTAATTCTATATAACGTTAGACGTCATAACTTAATACTATATAACGTTATACGTTATATCGTAATAGTATATAACGTTATACGTTATAACGTAATAGTATATAACGTTACACGTTTTAACGTTATAGTATATAACGTTACACGTTATAACGTAATAGTATAAAGCATCATACGTGATAACGTAATAGTATAAAGCATTAAACGTTATAACGTAATACCATATAACGTTACACGTTGTATAGTAATACTTTATAACGTTACACGCTGTATAGTAATACTATTTAACGTTATACGTTGTATAGTAATACTACATAACGTTATACGTTATAACGTAACTGTATATAACGTCATACGTTATAACGTAGTACTGCATAACGTTACAAGTTGCATAGTAATACTATATAACGTTATACGTTGTATAGTAATACTACATAACGTTATACGTTATAACGTAATAGTATATAACGTCATACGTTATAACGTAACTGTATATAACGTCATACGTTATAACGTAGTACTGCATAACGTTACACGTTGCATAGTAATACTATATAACGTTACACGCTGTATAGTAATGCTATATAGTAGTTAGTAATACTAACGTTATACGTTATAACGTTATAGTATATAACGTTATACGCTAGAACGTTATAGTATATAACGTTATACGTTATAACGTAATAGTATACAACGTTATACGTTATAACGTAATTGTATATAACGATAAACGTTATAACGTAATGCTATATAACGTTAGACGTCATAACTTAATACTATATAACGTTATACGTTATATCGTAATAGTATATAACGTTATCCGTTGTAACGTAGTAGTATATAACGTTATACGTTATAACGTAATAGTATACAACGTTATACGTCATAACGTATTACTATATAACGTTATACGTTATAGCGTAGTAGTATATAACGTTCTACGTTATAACGGAATTCTATATAACGTTAGACGTCATAACTTAATACTATATAACGTTATACGTTATATCGTAATAGTATATAACGTTATACGTTATAACGTAATAGTATATAACGTTACACGTTTTAACGTAATAGTATATAACGTTATACGTTATAGCGTAGTAGTATATAACGTTCTACGTTATAACGTAATTCTATATAACGTTAGACGTCATAACTTAATACTATATAACGTTATACGTTATATCGTAATAGTATATAACGTTATACGTTGTAACGTAGTAGTATATAACGTTATACGTTATAACGTAATAGTATACAACGTTATACGTTATAACGTAATTGTATATAGCGTTATACGTTAAATCGTAATAGTATATAACGTTATACGTTATAACGTAATAGTATATAACGTTATACGTTATAACGTAATAGTATATAATGTTATACGTTATATCGTAGTAGTATATAACGTTATGCGATATAACGTAATACTCTATAACGTTACACGTTTTAACGTAATAGTATATAACGTTGTACGTTATAACGTAATGCTATATAAGGTTAGACCTCATAACTTAATACTATATAACGTTATACGTTATAACGTAATAGTATATAACGTTACACGTTTTAACGTAATAGTATATAACGATGTACGTTATAACGTAATGCTATATAACGTTAGACATCATAACTTAATACTATAAAACGTTATCCGTTATATCGTAATAGTATATAACGTTATACGTTATAGCGTAGTAGTATATAACGTTATACGTCATAACGTATTACTATATAACGTTATACGTTATAGCGTAGTAGTATATAACGTTATACGTTATAACGTAATATTATATAACGTTATACGTTATAACGTAATTGTATATAGCGTTATACGTTAAATCGTAATAGTATATAACGTTATCCGTTGTAACGTAATAGTATATAATGTTATACGTTATATCGTAGTAGTATATAACGTTATGCGATATAACGTAATACTCTATAACGTTATACGTTATATCGTAATAGTATATAACGTTATACGTTATAACGTAATAGTATATAACGTTACACGTTTTAACGTAATAGTATATAACGTTGTACGTTATAACGTAATAGTATATAACGTTGTACGTTATAACGTAATTCTATATAACGTTAGACGTCATAACTTAATACTATATAACGTTATACGTTGTAACGTAGTAGTATATAACGTTATACGTTATAACGTAATAGTATACAACGTTATACGTTATAACGTAATTGTATATAGCGTTATACGTTAAATCGTAATAGTATATAACGTTAGACGTTATAACGTAATAGTATATAACGTTACACGTTTTAACGTAATAGTATATAACGTTGTACGTTATAACGTAACGCTATATATGGTTAGACGTCATAACTTAATACTATATAACGTTATACGTTATATCGTAATAGTGTATAACGTTATCCGTTGTAACGTAGTAGTATATAACGTTATACGTTATAACGTAATAGTATACAACGTTATACGTTGTAACGTAATTGTATATAGCGTTAAACGTTTTAACGTAATAGTATATAACGTTTTACGTTATAACGTAATAGTATATAACGTTACACGTTTTAACGTAATAGTATATAACGATGTACGTTATAACGTAATGCTATATAACGTTAGACGTCATAACTTAATACTATAAAACGTTATCCGTTATATCGTAATAGTATATAACGTTATACGTTATAGCGTAGTAGTATATAACGTTATACGTCATAACGTATTACTATATAACGTTATACGTTATAGCGTAGTAGTATATAACGTTATATGTTATAACGTAATATTATATAACGTTATACGTTATAACGTAATTGTATATAGCGTTATACGTTAAATCGTAATAGTATATAACGTTATCCGTTGTAACGTAATAGTATATAATGTTATACGTTATATCGTAGTAGTATATAACGTTATGCGATATAACGTAATACTCTATAACGTTATACGTTATATCGTAATAGTATATAACGTTATACGTTATAACGTAATAGTATATAACGTTACACGTTTTAACGTAATAGTATATAACGTTGTACGTTATAACGTAATAGTATATAACGTTGTACGTTATAACGTAATTCTATATAACGTTAGACGTCATAACTTAATACTATATAACGTTATACGTTGTAACGTAGTAGTATATAACGTTATACGTTATAACGTAATAGTATACAACGTTATACGTTATAACGTAATTGTATATAGCGTTATACGTTAAATCGTAATAGTATATAACGTTAGACGTTATAACGTAATAGTATATAACGTTACACGTTTTAACGTAATAGTATATAACGTTGTACGTTATAACGTAACGCTATATATGGTTAGACGTCATAACTTAATACTATATAACGTTATACGTTATATCGTAATAGTGTATAACGTTATCCGTTGTAACGTAGTAGTATATAACGTTATACGTTATAACGTAATAGTATACAACGTTATACGTTATAGCGTAGTAGTATATAACGTTCTACGTTATAACGTAATTCTATATAACATTAGACGTCATAACTTAATACTATATAACGTTATACGTTATATCGTAATAGTATATAACGATGTACGTTATAACGTAATGCTATATAACGTTAGACGTCATAACTTAATACTATAAAACGTTATCCGTTATATCATAATAGTATATAACGTTATACGTTATAGCGTAGTAGTATATAACGTTATACGTCATAACGTATTACTATATAACGTTATACGTTATAGCGTAGTAGTATATAACGTTATACGTTATAACGTAATATTATATAACGTTATACGTTATAACGTAATTGTATATAGCGTTATACGTTAAATCGTAATAGTATATAACGTTATCCGTTGTAACGTAATAGTATATAATGTTATACGTTATATCGTAGTAGTATATAACGTTATGCGATATAACGTAATACTCTATAACGTTATACGTTATATCGTAATAGTATATAACGTTACACGTTTTAACGTAATAGTATATAACGTTGTACGTTATAACGTAATAGTATATAACGTTGTACGTTATAACGTAATTCTATATAACGTTAGACGTCATAACTTAATACTATATAACGTTATACGTTGTAACGTAGTAGTATATAACGTTATACGTTATAACGTAATAGTATACATCGTTATACGTTATAACGTAATTGTATATAGCGTTATACGTTAAATCGTAATAGTATATAACGTTAGACGTTATAACGTAATAGTATATAACGTTACACGTTTTAACGTAATAGTATATAACGTTGTACGTTATAACGTAACGCTATATATGGTTAGACGTCATAACTTAATACTATATAACGTTATACGTTATATCGTAATAGTGTATAACGTTATCCGTTGTAACGTAGTAGTATATAACGTTATACGTTATAACGTAATAGTATACAACGTTATACGTTGTAACGTAATTGTATATAGCGTTAAACGTTTTAACCTAATAGTATATAACGTTTTACGTTATAACGTAATAGTATATAACGTTATACGTTATAACGTAATAGTATATAACGTTATACGTTATAATGTAATTGTATATAGCGTTATACGTTAAATCGTAATAGTATATAACGTTATACGTTATAACGTAATAGTATATAATGTCATACGTTATATCGTAGTAGTATATAACGTTATGCGATATAACGTAATACTCTATAACGTTATACGTTATATCGTAATAGTGTATAACGTTATACGTTATAACGTAATAGTATATAACGTTACACGTTTTAACGTAATAGTATATAACGTTGTACGTTATAACGTAATAGTATATAACGTTGTACGTTATAACGTAATTCTATATAACGTTAGACGTCATAACTTAATGCTATATAACGTTATACGTTATATCGTAATAGTATATAACGTTATACGTTGTAACGTAGTAGTATATAACGTTATACGTTATAACGTAATAGTATACAGCGTTATACGTTATAACGTAATTGTATATAGCGTTATACGTTAAATCGTAACAGTATATAACGTTATACGTTATAACGTAATAGTATATAACGTTAGACGTTATAACGTAATAGTATACAACGTGATACGTTATAACGTAATTGTATATAACGATGTACGTTATAACGTAATGCTATATAACGTTAGACGTCATAACTTAATACTATATAACGTTATACGTTATATCGTAATAGTATATAACGTTATCCGTTGTAACGTAGTAGTATATAACGTTATACGTTATAACGTAATAGTATACAACGTTATACGTCATAACGTATTACTATATAACGTTATACGTTATAGCGTAGTAGTATATAACGTTCTACGTTATAACGTAATTCTATATAACGTTAGACGTCATAACTTAATACTATATAACGTTATACGTTATATCGTAATAGTATATAACGTTATACGTTATAACGTAATATTATATAACGTTACACGTTTTAACGTTATAGTATATAACGTTACACGTTATAACGTAATAGTATAAAGCATCATACGTGATAACGTAATAGTATAAAGCATTAAACGTTATAACGTAATACCATATAACGTTACACGTTGTATAGTAATACTTTATAACGTTACACGCTGTATAGTAATACTATTTAACGTTATACGTTGTATAGTAATACTACATAACGTTATACGTTATAACGTAACTGTATATAACGTCATACGTTATAACGTAGTACTGCATAACGTTACAAGTTGCATAGTAATACTATATAACGTTATACGTTGTATAGTAATACTACATAACGTTATACGTTATAACGTAATAGTATATAACGTCATACGTTATAACGTAACTGTATATAACGTCATACGTTATAACGTAGTACTGCATAACGTTACACGTTGCATAGTAATACTATATAACGTTACACGCTGTATAGTAATGCTATATAGTAGTTACTAATACTAACGTTATACGTTATAACGTTATAGTATATAACGTTATACGCTAGAACGTTATAGTATATAACGTTATACGTTATAACGTAATACCATATAACGTTACACGTTGTATAGTAATACTATATAACGTTACACGCTGTATAGTAGTACTATTTAACGTTATACGTTATAACGTAATAGTATATAATGTTATACGTTAAATGGTAATATTATATAACGTTATACGTTATATCGTAATAGTATATAACGTCGTACGTTAATTCGTAATAGTATATAACGTTATACGTTATAACGTAAAAGTATATAACGTTACACGTTATAACGTACTAGTATATAACGTCATACGTTATAACATAATACTATATAACGTTACACGTTGCATAGTAATACTATATAACGTTATACGTTATAACGTAATAGTATATAACGTCATACGTTATAACGTAGTACTGCATAACGTTACACGTTGCATAATAATACTATATAACGTTATACGTTGTATAGTAATACTACATAACGCTATACGTTATAACGTAATAGCATATAACGTTACACGTTGTATGGTAATACTATATAACGTCACAAGCTGTATCGTAATACTGTTTAACGTTATACGTTATAACGTATTACTATATAACGTTATACGTTGTATAGTAATACTACATAACGTTATACGTTATAACGTAACTGTATATAAAGACATACGTTATATCGTAATACTATATATCGTTACCCGCTGTATAGTAATAATATATAACGTTACACGTTGCATAGTAATACTATATATCGTTATACGTTATAACGTAATAGTATATAACGTTATACGTTGTAACGTAATAGTATATAACATTATACGTTATAACGTAATACCATATAACGTTACACGTTGTATAGTAATATTATATAACGTTACACGCGGTATAGTAATACTATTTAACGTTATACGATATATCGTAATAGTACATAACGTTATACATTATATCGTAATAGTATATAACGTTATACGTTATAACGTAATAGTATAAAGCATTATACGTGATAACGTAATAGTATAAAGCATTATACGTTATAACGTAATACCATATAACGTTACACGTTGTATAGTAATACTATATAACGTTACACGCTGTATAGTAATACTATTTAACGTTATACGATATATCGTAATAGTACATAACGTTATACGTTATATCGTAATAGTATATAACATTATACGTTATAACGTAATAGTATATACCGTTATACGTTGTAACGTGATAGTATATAACATTGTACGTTATAACGTAATGCTATATAACGTTAGACGTCATAACGTAATACTATATAACGATATACGTTATATCGTAATAGTATATAGCGTTATACGTTGTAACGTAGTAGTATATAACGTTATCCGTTGTAACGTAGTAGTATATAACGTTATACGTTATAACGTAATAGTATACAACGTTATACGTTATAACGAAATTGTATATAACGTTACACGTTTTAACGTAATAGTATATAACGATGTACGTTATAACGTAATGCTATATAACGTTAGACGTCATAACTTAATACTATATAACGTTATACGTTATATCGTAATAGTATATAGCGTTATACGTTGTAACATAGTAGTATATAACGTTATACGTTATAACGTAATAGTATACAACGTTACACGTTATAACGTAATTGTATATAGCGTTATACGTTATAACGTAATTGTATATAGCGTTATACGTTAAATCGTAATAGTATATAACATTATACGTTATAACGTAATATTACATAGCGTTATACGTTATAACGTAATAGTATATAACGTTACACGTTTTAACGTAATAGTATATAACGATGTACGTTATAACGTAATGCTATATAACGTTAGACGTCATAACTTAATACTATATAACGTTATACGTTATATCGTAATAGTATATAGCGTTATACGTTGTAACGTAGTAGTATATAACGTTATACGTTATAACGTAATAGTATACAACGTTATACGTTATAACGTAATTGTATATAGCGTTATACATTAAATCGTAATAGTATATAACGTTAGACGTCATAACTTAATACTATATAACGTTGTACGTTATATCGTAATAGTATATAACGTTATCCGTTGTAACGTAGTAGTATATAACGTTATACGTTATAACGTAATAGTATACAACGTTATACGTTATAACGTAATTGTATATAGCGTTATACGTTAAATCATAATAGTACATAACGTTATACGTTATAACGTAATAGTATATAACGTTATACATTATAATGTAATTGTATATAGCGTTATACGTTAAATCGTAATAGTATATAACGTTATACGTTATAACGTAATGCTATATAACGTTAGACGTCATAACTTAATACTATATAACGTTATACGTTATATCGTAATAGTATATAACGTTATCCGTTGTAACGTAGTAGTATATAACGTTATACGTTATAACGTAATAGTATACAACGTTATACGTTATAACGTAATTCTATATAACGTTAGACGTCATAACTTAATACTATATAACGTTATACGTTATATCGTAATAGTATATAGCGTTACACGTTGTAACGTAGGTAGTATATAACGTTATACGTTATAACGTAATAGTATACAACGTTATACGTTATAACGTAATTGTATATAGCGTTATACGTTATAACGTAATATTATATAACGTTATACGTTATAACGTAATAGTATATAACGTTATCCGTTATAACGTAATTGTATATAGCGTTATACGTTATATGGTAATAGTTTATAACGTTATACGCTATAACGTAATTCTATATAACGTTAGACGGCATAACTTAATACTATATAACGTTATACGTTATATCGTAATAGTATATAGCGTTATACGTTGTAACGTAGTAGTATATAACGTTATACGTTATAACGTAATAGTATACAACGTTATACGATATAACGTAATTGTATATAGCGTTATACGTTAAATCGTAATAGTATATAACGTTATACGTTATAACGTAATATTACATAGCGTTATATGTTATAACGTAATAGTATATAACGTTACACGTTTTAACGTAATAGTATATAACGATGTACGTTATAACGTAATGCTATATAACGTTAGACGTCATAACTTAATACTATATAACGTTATACGTTATATCGTAATAGTATATAGCGTTATACGTTGTAACATAGTAGTATATAACGTTATACGTTATAACGTAATAGTATACAACGTTACACGTTATAACGTAATTGTATATAGCGTTATACGTTATAACGTAATTGTATATAGCGTTATACGTTAAATCGTAATAGTATACAACATTATACGTTATAACGTAATATTACATAGCGTTATACGTTATAACGTAATAGTATATAACGTTACACGTTTTAACGTAATAGTATATAACGATGTACGTTATAACGTAATGCTATATAACGTTAGACGTCATAACTTAATACTATATAACGTTATACGTTATATCGTAATAGTATATAGCGTTATACGTTGTAACGTAGTAGTATATAACGTTATACGTTATAACGTAATAGTATACAACGTTATACGTTATAACGTAATTGTATATAGCGTTATACGTTAAATCGTAATAGTATATAACGTTAGACGGCATAACTTAATACTATATAACGTTGTACGTTATATCGTAATAGTATATAACGTTATCCGTTGTAACGTAGTAGTATATAACGTTATACGTTATAACGTAATAGTATACAACGTTATACGTTATAACGTAATTGTATATAGCGTTATACGTTAAATCGTAATAGTATATAACGTTATACGTTATAACGTAATATTACATAGCGTTATACGTTTTAACGTAATAGTATATAACGTTGTACGTTATAACGTAACGCTATATATGGTTAGACGTCATAACTTAATACTATATAACGTTATACGTTATATCGTAATAGTGTATAACGTTATCCGTTGTAACGTAGTAGTATATAACGTTATACGTTATAACGTAATAGTATACAACGTTATACGTTGTAACGTAATTGTATATAGCGTTAAACGTTTTAACGTAATAGTATATAACGTTTTACGTTATAACGTAATAGTATATAACGTTATACGTTATAACGTAATAGTATATAACGTTATACGTTATAATGTAATTGTATATAGCGTTATACGTTAAATCGTAATAGTATATAACGTTATACGTTATAACGTAATAGTATATAATGTCATACGTTATATCGTAGTAGTATATAACGTTATGCGATATAACGTAATACTCTATAACGTTATACGTTATATCGTAATAGTGTATAACGTTATACGTTATAACGTAATAGTATATAACGTTACACGTTTTAACGTAATAGTATATAACGTTGTACGTTATAACGTAATAGTATATAACGTTGTACGTTATAACGTAATTCTATATAACGTTAGACGTCATAACTTAATGCTATATAACGTTATACGTTATATCGTAATAGTATATAACGTTATACGTTGTAACGTAGTAGTATATAACGTTATACGTTATAACGCAATAGTATACAGCGTTATACGTTATAACGTAATTGTATATAGCGTTATACGTTAAATCGTAACAGTATATAACGTTATACGTTATAACGTAATAGTATATAACGTTAGACGTTATAACGTAATAGTATACAACGTTATACGTTATAACGTAATTGTATATAACGATGTACGTTATAACGTAATGCTATATAACGTTAGACGTCATAACTTAATACTATATAACGTTATACGTTATATCGTAATAGTATATAACGTTATCCGTTGTAACGTAGTAGTATATAACGTTATACGTTATAACGTAATAGTATACAACGTTATACGTCATAACGTATTACTATATAACGTTATACGTTATAGCGTAGTAGTATATAACGTTCTACGTTATAACGTAATTCTATATAACGTTAGACGTCATAACTTAATACTATATAACGTTATACGTTATATCGTAATAGTATATAACGTTATACGTTATAACGTAATATTATATAACGTTACACGTTTTAGCGTTATAGTATATAACGTTACACGTTATAACGTAATAGTATAAAGCATCATACGTGATAACGTAATAGTATAAAGCATTAAACGTTATAACGTAATACCATATAACGTTACACGTTGTATAGTAATACTTTATAACGTTACACGCTGTATAGTAATACTATTTAACGTTATACGTTGTATAGTAATACTACATAACGTTATACGTTATAACGTAACTGTATATAACGTCATACGTTATAACGTAGTACTGCATAACGTTACAAGTTGCATAGTAATACTATATAACGTTATACGTTGTATAGTAATACTACATAACGTTATACGTTATAACGTAATAGTATATAACGTCATACGTTATAACGTAACTGTATATAACGTCATACGTTATAACGTAGTACTGCATAACGTTACACGTTGCATAGTAATACTATATAACGTTACACGCTGTATAGTAATGCTATATAGTAGTTAGTAATACTAACGTTATACGTTATAACGTTATAGTATATAACGTTATACGCTAGAACGTTATAGTATATAACGTTATACGTTATAACGTAATAGTATATAACGTTATACGTTGTAACGTAATAGTATATAACATTATACGTTATAACGTAATACCATATAACGTTACACGTTGTATAGTAATACTATATAACGTTACACGCTGTATAGTAGTACTATTTAACGTTATACGTTATAACGTAATAGTATATAATGTTATACGTTAAATGGTAATATTATATAACGTTATACGTTATATCGTAATAGTATATAACGTCGTACGTTAATTCGTAATAGTATATAACGTTATACGTTATAACGTAAAAGTATATAACGTTACACGTTATAACGTACTAGTATATAACGTCATACGTTATAACATAATACTATATAACGTTACACGTTGCATAGTAATACTATATAACGTTATACGTTATAACGTAATAGTATATAACGTCATACGTTATAACGTAGTACTGCATAACGTTACACGTTGCATAATAATACTATATAACGTTATACGTTGTATAGTAATACTACATAACGCTATACGTTATAACGTAATAGCATATAACGTTACACGTTGTATGGTAATACTATATAACGTCACAAGCTGTATCGTAATACTGTTTAACGTTATACGTTATAACGTATTACTATATAACGTTATACGTTGTATAGTAATACTACATAACGTTATACGTTATAACGCAACTGTATATAAAGACATACGTTATATCGTAATACTATATATCGTTACCCGCTGTATAGTAATAATATATAACGTTACACGTTGCATAGTAATACTATATATCGTTATACGTTATAACGTAATAGTATATAACGTTATACGTTGTAACGTAATAGTATATAACATTATACGTTATAACGTAATACCATATAACGTTACACGTTGTATAGTAATACTATATAACGTTACACGCGGTATAGTAATACTATTTAACGTTATACGATATATCGTAATAGTACATAACGTTATACGTTATATCGTAATAGTATATAACGTTATACGTTATAACGTAATAGTATAAAGCATTATACGTGATAACGTAATAGTATAAAGCATTATACGTTATAACGTAATACCATATAACGTTACACGTTGTATAGTAATACTATATAACGTTACACGCTGTATAGTAATACTATTTAACGTTATACGATATATCGTAATAGTACATAACGTTATACGTTATATCGTAATAGTATATAACGTTATACGTTATAACGTAATAGTATATACCGTTATCCGTTGTAACGTAGTAGTATATAACGTTATACGTTATAACGTAATAGTATACAACGTTATACGTTATAACGTAATTGTATATAGCGTTATACGTTAAATCGTAATAGTATATAACGTTATACGTTATAACGTAATATTACATAGCGTTATACGTTTTAACGTAATAGTATATAACGTTGTACGTTATAACGTAACGCTATATATGGTTAGACGTCATAACTTAATACTATATAACGTTATACGTTATATCGTAATAGTGTATAACGTTATCCGTTGTAACGTAGTAGTATATAACGTTATACGTTATAACGTAATAGTATACAACGTTATACGTTGTAACGTAATTGTATATAGCGTTAAACGTTTTAACGTAATAGTATATAACGTTTTACGTTATAACGTAATAGTATATAACGTTATACGTTATAACGTAATAGTATATATCGTTATACGTTATAATGTAATTGTATATAGCGTTATACGTTAAATCGTAATAGTATATAACGTTATACGTTATAACGTAATAGTATATAATGTCATACGTTATATCGTAGTAGTATATAACGTTATGCGATATAACGTAATACTCTATAACGTTATACGTTATATCGTAATAGTGTATAACGTTATACGTTATAACGTAATAGTATATAACGTTACACGTTTTAACGTAATAGTATATAACGTTGTACGTTATAACGTAATAGTATATAACGTTGTACGTTATAACGTAATTCTATATAACGTTAGACGTCATAACTTAATGCTATATAACGTTATACGTTATATCGTAATAGTATATAACGTTATACGTTGTAACGTAGTAGTATATAACGTTATACGTTATAACGTAATAGTATACAGCGTTATACGTTATAACGTAATTGTATATAGCGTTATACGTTAAATCGTAACAGTATATAACGTTATACGTTATAACGTAATAGTATATAACGTTAGACGTTATAACGTAATAGTATACAACGTTATACGTTATAACGTAATTGTATATAACGATGTACGTTATAACGTAATGCTATATAACGTTAGACGTCATAACTTAATACTATATAACGTTATACGTTATATCGTAATAGTATATAACGTTATCCGTTGTAACGTAGTAGTATATAACGTTATACGTTATAACGTAATAGTATACAACGTTATACGTCATAACGTATTACTATATAACGTTATACGTTATAGCGTAGTAGTATATAACGTTCTACGTTATAACGTAATTCTATATAACGTTAGACGTCATAACTTAATACTATATAACGTTATACGTTATATCGTAATAGTATATAACGTTATACGTTATAACGTAATATTATATAACGTTACACGTTTTAGCGTTATAGTATATAACGTTACACGTTATAACGTAATAGTATAAAGCATCATACGTGATAACGTAATAGTATAAAGCATTAAACGTTATAACGTAATACCATATAACGTTACACGTTGTATAGTAATACTTTATAACGTTACACGCTGTATAGTAATACTATTTAACGTTATACGTTGTATAGTAATACTACATAACGTTATACGTTATAACGTAACTGTATATAACGTCATACGTTATAACGTAGTACTGCATAACGTTACAAGTTGCATAGTAATACTATATAACGTTATACGTTGTATAGTAATACTACATAACGTTATACGTTATAACGTAATAGTATATAACGTCATACGTTATAACGTAACTGTATATAACGTCATACGTTATAACGTAGTACTGCATAACGTTACACGTTGCATAGTAATACTATATAACGTTACACGCTGTATAGTAATGCTATATAGTAGTTAGTAATACTAACGTTATACGTTATAACGTTATAGTATATAACGTTATACGCTAGAACGTTATAGTATATAACGTTATACGTTATAACGTAATAGTATATAACGTTATACGTTGTAACGTAATAGTATATAACATTATACGTTATAACGTAATACCATATAACGTTACACGTTGTATAGTAATACTATATAACGTTACACGCTGTATAGTAGTACTATTTAACGTTATACGTTATAACGTAATAGTATATAATGTTATACGTTAAATGGTAATATTATATAACGTTATACGTTATATCGTAATAGTATATAACGTCGTACGTTAATTCGTAATAGTATATAACGTTATACGTTATAACGTAAAAGTATATAACGTTACACGTTATAACGTACTAGTATATAACGTCATACGTTATAACATAATACTATATAACGTTACACGTTGCATAGTAATACTATATAACGTTATACGTTATAACGTAATAGTATATAACGTCATACGTTATAACGTAGTACTGCATAACGTTACACGTTGCATAATAATACTATATAACGTTATACGTTGTATAGTAATACTACATAACGCTATACGTTATAACGTAATAGCATATAACGTTACACGTTGTATGGTAATACTATATAACGTCACAAGCTGTATCGTAATACTGTTTAACGTTATACGTTATAACGTATTACTATATAACGTTATACGTTGTATAGTAATACTACATAACGTTATACGTTATAACGTAACTGTATATAAAGACATACGTTATATCGTAATACTATATATCGTTACCCGCTGTATAGTAATAATATATAACGTTACACGTTGCATAGTAATACTATATATCGTTATACGTTATAACGTAATAGTATATAACGTTATACGTTGTAACGTAATAGTATATAACATTATACGTTATAACGTAATACCATATAACGTTACACGTTGTATAGTAATACTATATAACGTTACACGCGGTATAGTAATACTATTTAACGTTATACGATATATCGTAATAGTACATAACGTTATACGTTATATCGTAATAGTATATAACGTTATACGTTATAACGTAATAGTATAAAGCATTATACGTGATAACGTAATAGTATAAAGCATTATACGTTATAACGTAATACCATATAACGTTACACGTTGTATAGTAATACTATATAACGTTACACGCTGTATAGTAATACTATTTAACGTTATACGATATATCGTAATAGTACATAACGTTATACGTTATATCGTAATAGTATATAACGTTATACGTTATAACGTAATAGTATATACCGTTATACGTTGTAACGTGATAGTATATAACATTGTACGTTATAACGTAATGCTATATAACGTTAGACGTCATAACTTAATACTATATAACGATATACGTTATATCGTAATAGTATATAGCGTTATACGTTGTAACGTAGTAGTATATAACGTTATCCGTTGTAACGTAGTAGTATATAACGTTATACGTTATAACGTAATAGTATACAACGTTATACGTTATAACGAAATTGTATATAACGTTACACGTTTTAACGTAATAGTATATAACGATGTACGTTATAACGTAATGCTATATAACGTTAGACGTCATAACTTAATACTATATAACGTTATACGTTATATCGTAATAGTATATAGCGTTATACGTTGTAACATAGTAGTATATAACGTTATACGTTATAACGTAATAGTATACAACGTTACACGTTATAACGTAATTGTATATAGCGTTATACGTTATAACGTAATTGTATATAGCGTTATACGTTAAATCGTAATAGTATATAACATTATACGTTATAACGTAATATTACATAGCGTTATACGTTATAACGTAATAGTATATAACGTTACACGTTTTAACGTAATAGTATATAACGATGTACGTTATAACGTAATGCTATATAACGTTAGACGTCATAACTTAATACTATATAACGTTATACGTTATATCGTAATAGTATATAGCGTTATACGTTGTAACGTAGTAGTATATAACGTTATACGTTATAACGTAATAGTATACAACGTTATACGTTATAACGTAATTGTATATAGCGTTATACGTTAAATCGTAATAGTATATAACGTTAGACGTCATAACTTAATACTATATAACGTTGTACGTTATATCGTAATAGTATATAACGTTATCCGTTGTAACGTAGTAGTATATAACGTTATACGTTATAACGTAATAGTATACAACGTTATACGTTATAACGTAATTGTATATAGCGTTATACGTTAAATCATAATAGTACATAACGTTATACGTTATAACGTAATAGTATATAACGTTATACATTATAATGTAATTGTATATAGCGTTATACGTTAAATCGTAATAGTATATAACGTTATACGTTATAACGTAATGCTATATAACGTTAGACGTCATAACTTAATACTATATAACGTTATACGTTATATCGTAATAGTATATAACGTTATCCGTTGTAACGTAGTAGTATATAACGTTATACGTTATAACGTAATAGTATACAACGTTATACGTTATAACGTAATTCTATATAACGTTAGACGTCATAACTTAATACTATATAACGTTATACGTTATATCGTAATAGTATATAGCGTTACACGTTGTAACGTAGGTAGTATATAACGTTATACGTTATAACGTAATAGTATACAACGTTATACGTTATAACGTAATTGTATATAGCGTTATACGTTATAACGTAATATTATATAACGTTATACGTTATAACGTAATAGTATATAACGTTATCCGTTATAACGTAATTGTATATAGCGTTATACGTTATATGGTAATAGTTTATAACGTTATACGCTATAACGTAATTCTATATAACGTTAGACGGCATAACTTAATACTATATAACGTTATACGTTATATCGTAATAGTATATAGCGTTATACGTTGTAACGTAGTAGTATATAACGTTATACGTTATAACGTAATAGTATACAACGTTATACGATATAACGTAATTGTATATAGCGTTATACGTTATAACGTAATTCTATATAACGTTAGACGTCATAACTTAATACTATATAACGTTATACGTTATATCGTAATAGTATATAACGTTACACGTTTTAACGTAATAGTATATAACGATGTACGTTATAACGTAATGCTATATAACGTTAGACGTCATAACTTAATACTATATAACGTTATACGTTATATCGTAATAGTATATAGCGTTATACGTTGTAACGTAGTAGTATATAACGTTATACGTTATAACGTAATAGTATACAACGTTATACGTTATAACGTAATTGTATATAGCGTTATACGTTAAATCGTAATAGTATATAACGTTAGACGGCATAACCTAATACTATATAACGTTGTACGTTATATCGTAATAGTATATAACGTTATCCGTTGTAACGTAGTAGTATATAACGTTATACGTTATAACGTAATAGTATACAACGTTATACGTTATAACGTAATTGTATATAGCGTTATACGTTAAATCGTAATAGTATATAACGTTATACGTTATAACGTAATATTACATAGCGTTATACGTTATAACGTAATAGTATATAACGTTACACGTTTTAACGTAATAGTATATAACGATGTACGTTATAACGTAATGCTATATAACGTTAGACGTCATACCTTAATACTATATAACGTTATACGTTATATCGTAATAGTATATAACGTTATACGTTATAACGTAATAGTATACAACGTTATACGTTATAACGTAATTGTATATAGCGTTATACGTTATAACGTAATTGTATATAGCGTTATACGTTAAATCGTAATAGTATATAACGTTATACGTTATAACGTAATATTACATAGCGTTATACGTTATAACGTAATAGTATATAACGTTATACGTTATAACGTAATAGTATATAACGTTACACGTTTTAACGTAATAGTATATAACGATGTACGTTATAACGTAATGCTATATAACGTTAGACGTCATAACTTAATACTATAAAACGTTATACGTTATATTGTAATAGTATATAACGTTATCCGTTGTAACGTAGTAGTATATAACGTTATACGTTATAACGTAATAGTATACAACGTTATACGTTATAACGTAATTGTATATAGCGTTATACGTTATAGCGTAATATTATATAACGTTATACGTTATAACGTAATAGTATATAACGTTATCCGTTATAACGTAATCGTATATAGCGTTATACGTTAAATCGTAATAGTATATAACGTTATACGTTATAACGTAATTCTATATAACGTTAGACGGCATAACTTAATACTATATAACGTTATACGTTATATCGTAATAGTATATAATGTTTTACGTTATATCGTAGTAGTATATAACGTTATGCGATATAACGTAATACTCTATAACGTTATACGTTATATCGTAATAGTATATAACGTTATACGCTATAACGTAATTCTATATAACGTTAGACGTCATAACTTAATACTATATAACGTTATACGTTATATCGTAATAGTATATAGCGTTACACGTTGTAACGTAGGTAGTATATAACGTTATACGTTATAACGTAATAGTATACAACGTTATACGTTATAACGTAATTGTATATAGCGTTATACGTTATAACGTAATATTATATAACGTTATACGTTATAACGTAATAGTATATAACGTTATCCGTTATAACGTAATAGTATACAAAGTTATACGTTATAACGTAATTGTATATAGCGTTATACGTTATAACGTAATGTTATATAACGTTATACGTTATAACGTAATAGTATATAACGTTATCCGTTATAACGTAATTGTATATAGCGTTATACGTTATATCGTAATAGTATATAACGTTATACGCTATAACGTAATTCTATATAACGTTAGACGGCATAACTTAATACTATATAACGTTATACGTTATATCGTAATAGTATATAGCGTTATACGTTGTAACGTAGTAGTATATAACGTTATACGTTATAACGTAATAGTATACAACGTTATACGTTATAACGTAATTGTATATAGCGTTATACGTTAAATCGTAATAGTATATAACGTTATACGTTATAACGTAATATTACATAGCGTTATACGTTATAACGTAATAGTATATAACGTTATACGTTATATCGTAATAGTATATAACGTTACACGTTTTAACGTAATAGTATATAACGATGTACGTTATAACGTAATGCTATATAACGTTAGACGTCATAACTTAATACTATAAAACGTTATACGTTATATTGTAATAGTATATAACGTTATCCGTTGTAACGTAGTAGTATATAACGTTATACGTTATAGCGTAATAGTATACAACGTTATACGTTATAACATAATTGTATATAGCGTTATACGTTATAGCGTAATATTATATAACGTTATACGTTATAACGTAATAGTATATAACGTTATCCGTTATAACGTAATTGTATATAGCGTTATACGTTAAATCGTAATAGTATATAACGTTATACGTTATCACGTAATTCTATATAACGTTAGACGGCATAACTTAATACTATATAACGTTATACGTTATATCGTAATAGTATATAATGTTATACGTTATATCGTAGTAGTATATAACGTTATGCGATATAACGTAATACTCTATAACATTATACGTTATATCGTAATAGTATATAACGTTATACGCTATAACGTAATTCTATATAACGTTAGACGGCATAACTTAATACTATATAACGTTATACGTTATATCGTAATAGTATATAGCGTTATACGTTGTAACGTAGTAGTATATAACGTTATACGTTATAACGTAATAGTATACAACGTTATACGTTATAACGTAATTGTATATAGCGTTATACGTTAAATCGTAATAGTATATATCGTTATACGTTATAACGTAATAGTATATAACGTTATACGTTATAATGTAATTGTATATAGCGTTATACGTTAAATCGTAATAGTATATAACGTTATACGTTATAACGTAATGCTATATAACGTTAGACATCATAACTTAATACAATATAACGTTATACGTTATATCGTAATAGTATATATCGTTATACGTTGTAACGTAATAGTATACAACGTTATACGTTATAACGTAATTGTATATAACGATGTACGTTATAACGTAATGCTATATAACGTTAGACGTCATAACTTAATACTATATAACGTTATACGTTATATCGTAATAGTATATAACGATATCCGTTGTAACGTAGTAGTATATAACGTTATACGTTATAACGTAATAGTATACAACGTCATACGTCATAACGTATTACTATATAACGTTATACGTTATAGCGTAGTAGTATATAACGTTCTACGTTATAACGTAATTCTATATAACGTTAGACGTCATAACTTAATACTATATAACGTTATACGTTATATCGTAATAGTATATAACGTTATACGTTATAACGTAATAGTATATAACGTTACACGTTTTAACGTAATAGTATATAACGTTATACGTTGTAACGTAGTAGTATATAACGTTATACGTTATAACGTAATAGTATACAACGTTATACGTTATAACGTAATTGTATATAGCGTTATACGTTAAATCGTAATAGTATATAACGTTATACGTTATAACGTAATAGTATATAACGTTATACGTTATAACGTAATAGTATATAATGTTATACGTTATATCGTAGTAGTATATAACGTTATGCGATATAACGTAATACTCTATAACGTTACACGTTTTAACGTAATAGTATATAACGTTGTACGTTATAACGTAATGCTATATAAGGTTAGACCTCATAACTTAATACTATATAACGTTATACGTTATAACGTAATAGTATATAACGTTACACGTTTTAACGTAATAGTATATAACGATGTACGTTATAACGTAATGCTATATAACGTTAGACGTCATAACTTAATACTATAAAACGTTATCCGTTATATCGTAATAGTATATAACGTTATACGTTATAGCGTAGTAGTATATAACGTTATACGTCATAACGTATTACTATATAACGTTATACGTTATAGCGTAGTAGTATATAACGTTATACGTTATAACGTAATATTATATACCGTTATACGTTATAACGTAATTGTATATAGCGTTATACGTTAAATCGTAATAGTATATAACGTTATCCGTTGTAACGTAATAGTATATAATGTTATACGTTATATCGTAGTAGTATATAACGTTATGCGATATAACGTAATACTCTATAACGTTATACGTTATATCGTAATAGTATATAACGTTATACGTTATAACGTAATAGTATATAACGTTACACGTTTTAACGTAATAGTATATAACGTTGTACGTTATAACGTAATAGTATATAACGTTGTACGTTATAACGTAATTCTATATAACGTTAGACGTTATAACGTAATAGTATATAACGTTATACGTTATAACGTAATAGTATATAACGTTACACGTTTTAACGTAATAGTATATAACGTTGTACGTTATAACGTAATAGTATATAACGTTGTACGTTATAACGTAATTCTATATAACGTTAGACGTCATAACTTAATACTATATAACGTTATACGTTGTAACGTAGTAGTATATAACGTTATACGTTATAACGTAATGCTATATAACGTTAGACGTCATAACTTAATACTATATAACGTTATACGTTATATCGTAATAGTGTATAACGTTATCCGTTGTAACGTAGTAGTATATAACGTTATACGTTATAACGTAATAGTATACAACGTTATACGTTGTAACGTAATTGTATATAGCGTTAAACGTTTTAACGTAATAGTATATAACGTTTTACGTTATAACGTAATAGTATATAACGTTATACGTTATAACGTAATAGTATATAACGTTATACGTTATAATGCAATTGTATATAGCGTTATACGTTAAATCGTAATAGTATATAACGTTATACGTTATAACGTAATAGTATATAATGTCATACGTTATATCGTAGTAGTATATAACGTTATGCGATATAACGTAATACTCTATAACGTTATACGTTATATCGTAATAGTGTATAACGTTATACGTTATAACGTAATAGTATATAACGTTACACGTTTTAACGTAATAGTATATAACGTTATACGTTATAACGTAATAGTATACAGCGTTATACGTTATAATGTAATTGTATATAGCGTTATACGTTAAATCGTAACAGTATATAACGTTATACGTTATAACGTAATAGTATATAACGTTAGACGTTATAACGTAATAGTATACAACGTTATACGTTATAACGTAATTGTATATAACGATGTACGTTATAACGTAATGCTATATAACGTTAGACGTCATAACTTAATACTATATAACGTTATACGTTATATCGTAATAGTATATAACGTTATCCGTTGTAACGTAGTAGTATATAACGTTATACGTTATAACGTAATAGTATACAGCGTTATACGTTATAATGTAATTGTATATAGCGTTATACGTTAAATCGTAACAGTATATAACGTTATACGTTATAACGTAATAGTATATAACGTTATACGTCATAACGTATTACTATATAACGTTACACGTTATAGCGTAGTAGTATATAACGTTCTACGTTATAACGTAATTCTATATAACGTTAGACGTCATAACTTAATACTATATAACGTTATACGTTATATCGTAATAGTATATAACGTTATACGTTATAACGTAATAGTATATAACGTTACACGTTTTAACGTTATAGTATATAACGTTACACGTTATAACGTAATAGTATAAAGCATCATACGTGATAACGTAATAGTATAAAGCATTAAACGTTATAACGTAATACCATATAACGTTCCACGTTGTATAGTAATACTTTATAACGTTACACGCTGTATAGTAATACTATTTAACGTTATACGTTGTATAGTAATACTACATAACGTTATACGTTATAACGTAATAGCATATAACGTTACACGTTGTATGGTAATACTATATAACGTCACAAGCTGTATCGTAATACTGTTTAACGTTATACGTTGTATAGTAATACTACATAACGTTATACGTTATAACGTAATAGTATATAACGTTATACGTTATAACGTAATAGTATAGAGCATTATACTTTATAACGTAATACCATATAACTTTACACGTTGTATAGTAATATTATATAACTTTACACGCTGTATAGTAAAGCTATTTAACGTTATCCGTTATAACGTAATAGTATATAACATTATACGTTATCACGTAATACCATATAACGTTGAACGTTGTATAGTAATACTATTTAACGTTACACGCTGTATGGTAATACTATTTAACGTTATACGTTATATCGTAATAGTACATAACGTTATACGTTATATCGTAATAGTATATAACGTTATACGTTATAACGTAATAGTATAAAGCATTATACGTGATAACGTAATAGTATAAAGCATTATACGTTATAACGTAATACCATATAACGTTACACGTTGAATAGTAATACTATATAACGTTACACGCTGTATAGTAATACTATTTAACGTTATACGTTATAACGTAATACTATATAACGTTATACGTTTTATACTAATACTACATAACGTTATACGTTATAACGTAACTGTATATAAAGTCATACGTTATATCGTAATACTATATATCGTTACCCGCTGTATAGTAATAATGTATAACGTTACACGTTGCATAGTAATACTATATATCGTTATACGTTATAACGTAATAGTATATAACGTTATACGTTGTAACGTAATAGTATATAACATTATACGTTATAACGTAATACCATATAACGTTACACGTTGTATAGTAATACTTTATAACGTTACACGCTGTATAGTAATACTATTTAACGTTATACGTTGTATAGTAGTACTACATAACGTTATACGTTATAACGTACTAGTATATAACGTCATACGTTATAACATAATACTATATAACGTTACACGTTGCATAGTGATACTATATAACGTTATACGTTATAACGTAATACTATATAACGTCATACGTTATAACGTAACTGTATATAACGTCATACGTTATAACGTAGTACTGCATAACGTTACACGTTGCATAGTAATACTATACAACGTTATACGTTATAACGTATGAGTATATAACGTTATACGTTATAACGTAATAATATATAACGTTATACGTTATAACGTAATAGTATATAACGTTATAAGTTGTAACGTAATATTATATAACATTATACGTCGTAACGTAATACCATATAACGTTACACGTTGTATAGTAATACTATATAACGTCACAAGCTGTATCGTAATACTATTTAACGTTATACGTTATAACGTAGTACTATATAACGTTATACGTTGTATAGTAATAATACATAACGTTATACGTTATAACGTAACTGTATATAACGTCATACGTTATATCGTAATACTATATATCGTTAACCGTTGTATAGTAATAATATATACCGTTACACGATGCATAGTAATACTACATATTGTTATACGTTATAACGTAATAGTATATAATGTTATACGTTGTAACGTTATAGTATATAACGTTATACGTTATAACGTAATAGTATATAACGTTATACGTTGTAACGTAATAGTATATAACATTATACGTTATAACGTAATACCATATAACGTTACACGTTGTATAGTAGTACTATATAACGTTACACGCTGTATAGTAATACTATTTAACGTTATACGTCATAACCTAATAGTATATAACGTTTTATGTTATAACGTAATAGCATATAATGTTATACGTTAAATGGTAATATTATATAAGGTTATACGTTATATCGTACTAGTATATAACGTCATACGGTATAACATAATACTATATAACGTTACACGTTGCATAGGAATACTATATAACGTTATACGTTATAACGTAATAGTATATAACGTCATACGTTGTAACGTAATAGTATCTAACGTTATACGTTATAACGTAATAGCATATAACGTTATACGTTATAACGTAATAGTATAGAGCATTATACTTTATAACGTAATACCATATAACTTTACACGTTGTATAGTAATGCTATATAACGTTACACGCTGTATAGTAATGCTATTTAACGTTATCCGTTATAACGTAATAGTATATAACATTATGCGTTATAACGTAATACCATATAACGTTACACGTTGTATAGTAATACTATATAGTAGTTAGTAATACTAACGTTATACGTTATAACGTTATAGTATATAACGTTATACGCTAGAACGTTATAGTATATAACGTTATACGTTATAACGTTATAGTATATAACGTTATACGCTAGAACGTTATAGTATATAACGTTATACGTTATAACGTAATAGTATATAACGTTATACGTTGTAACGTAATAGTATATAACATTATACGTTATAACGTAATACCATATAACGTTACACGTTGTATAGTAATACTATATAACGTTACACGCTGTATAGTAGTACTATTTAACGTTATACGTTATAACGTAATAGTATATAACGTGTTACGTTATAACGTAATAGTATATAATGTTATACGTTAAATGGTAATATTATATAACGTTATACGTTATATCGTAATAGTATATAACGTCGTACGTTAATTCGTAATAGTATATAACGTTATACGTTATAACGTAAAAGTATATAACGTTACACGTTATAACGTACTAGTATATAACGTCATACGTTATAACATAATACTATATAACGTTACACGTTGCATAGTAATACTATATAACGTTATACGTTATAACGTAATAGTATATAACGTCATACGTTATAACGTAGTACTGCATAACGTTACACGTTGCATAATAATACTATATAACGTTATACGTTGTATAGTAATACTACATAACGTTACACGCTGTATAGTAATGCTATTTAACGTTATCCGTTATAACGTAATAGTATGTAACATTATACGTTATCACGTAATACCATATAACGTTACACGTTGTATAGTAATACTATATAACGTTACACGCTGTATGGTAATACTATTTAATGTTATACGTTATATCGTAATAGTACATAACGTTATACGTTATATCGTAATACTATATAACGTTATACGTTATAACGTAATATTATATACGTTATACGTTATAACGTAATAGCATATAACGTTATACGTTATAACGTAATAGTATAGAGCATTATACTTTATAACGTAATACCATATAACTTTACACGTTGTATAGTAATACTATATAACGTTACACGCTGTATAGTAATGCTATTTAACGTTATCCGTTATAACGTAATAGTATGTAACATTATACGTTATCACGTAATACCATATAACGTTACACGTTGTATAGTAATACTATATAACGTTACACGCTGTATGGTAATACTATTTAATGTTATACGTTATATCGTAATAGTACATAACGTTATACGTTATATCGTAATACTATATAACGTTATACGTTATAACGTAATATTATATACGTTATACGTTATAACGTAATAGTATATAACGTTATACGTTATACCGTAATAGTATATAACGTTATACGTTATAACGTAATACCATATAACGTTACACGTTGTATGGTAATACTATATAACGTCACAAGCTGTATCGTAATACTGTTTAACGTTATACGTTATAACGTATTACTATATAACGTTATACGTTGTATAGTAATACTGCATAACGTTATACGTTATAACGTAACTGTATATAAAGACATACGTTATATCGTAATACTATATATCGTTACCCGCTGTATAGTAATAATATATAACGTTACACGTTGCATAGTAATACTATATATCGTTATACGTTATAACGTAATAGTATATAACGTTATACGTTGTAACGTAATAGTATATAACATTATACGTTATAACGTAATACCATATAACGTTACACGTTGTATAGTAATACTATATAACGTTACACGCTGTATAGTAATACTATTTAACGTTATACGATATATCGTAATAGTACATAACGTTATACGTTATATCGTAATAGTATATAACGTTATACGTTATAACGTAATAGTATAAAGCATTATACGTGATAACGTAATAGTATAAAGCATTATACGTTATAACGTAATACCATATAATGTTACACGTTGTATAGTAATACTATATAACGTTACACGCTGTATAGTAATACTATTTAACGTTATACGTTGTATAGTAATACTACATAACGTTATACGTTATATCGTAATAGTATTTAACGTTGTACGTTAATTCGTAATAGTATATAACGTTATACGTTATAACGTAAAAGTATATAACGTTACACGTTATAACGTACTAGTATATAACGTCATACGTTATAACATAATACTATATAACGTTACACGTTGCATAGTAATACTATATAACGTTATACGTTATAACGTAATAGTATATAACGTCATACGTTATAACGTAACTGTATATAACGTCATACGTTATAACGTAGTACTGCATAACGTTACACGTTGCATTGTAATACTATATAACGTTACACGCTGTGGAGTAATGCTATTTAACGTTATCCGTTATAACGTAATAGTATATGAGATTCTACGTTATAACGTCATACCATATAACGTTACACGTTGTATAGTAATACTATATAACGTTACACGCTGTATAGTAATACTATTTAACGTTATACGATATATCGTAATAGTACATAACGTTATACGTTATATCGTAATAGTATATAACGTTACACGTTATAACGTAATAGTATAAAGCATCATACGTGATAACGTAATAGTATAAAGCATTAAACGTTATAACGTAATACCATATAACGTTACACGTTGTATAGTAATACTTTATAACGTTACACGCTGTATAGTAATACTATTTAACGTTATACGTTGTATAGTAATACTACATAACGTTATACGTTATAACGTAATAGTATATAACGTCATACGTTATAACGTAACTGTATATAACGTCATACGTTATAACGTAGTACTGCATAACGTTACACGTTGCATAGTAATACTATATAACGTTATACGTTATAACGTAATAGTATATAACGTCATACGTTATAACGTAACTATATATAACGTCATACGTTATAACGTAGTACTGCATAACGTTACACGTTTCATAATAATACTATATAACGTTATACGTTGTATAGTAATACTACATAACGTTATACGTTATAACGTAATAGCATATAACGTTATACGTTATAACGTAATAGTATAGAGCATTATACTTTATAACGTAATACCATATAACTTTACACGTTGTATAGTAATACTATATAACGTTACACGCTGTATAGTAATGCTATTTAACGTTATCCGTTATAACGTAATAGTATGTAACATTGTACGTTATCACGTAATACCATATAACGTTACACGTTGTATGGTAATACTATATAACGTCACAAGCTGTATCGTAATACTATTTAACGTTATACGTTATAACGTATTACTATATAACGTTATACGTTGTATAGTAATACTACATAACGTTATACGTTATAACGTAACTGTATATAAAGACATACGTTATATCGTAATACTATATATCGTTACCCGCTGTATAGTAATAATATATAACGTTACACGTTGCATAGTAATACTATATATCGTTATACGTTATAACGTAATAGTATATAACGTTATACGTTGTAACGTAATAGTATATAACATTATACGTTATAACGTAATACCATATAACGTTACACGCTGTATAGTAATACTATATAACGTTACACGCTGTATAGTAATACTATTTAACGTTATACGTTGTATAGTAATACTACATAACGTTATACGTTATATCGTAATAGTATATAACGTTGTACGTTAATTCGTAATAGTATATAACGTTATACGTTATAACGTAAAAGTATATAACGTTACACGTTATAACGTACTAGTATATAACGTTATACGTTATAACGTAACTGTATATAAAGACATACGTTATATCGTAATACTATATATCGTTACCCGCTGTATAGTAATAATATATAACGTTACACGTTGCATAGTAATACTATATATCGTTATACGTTATAACGTAATAGTATATAACGTTATACGTTGTAACGTAATAGTATATAACATTATACGTTATAACGTAATACCATATAACGTTACACGTTGTATAGTGATACTATATAACGTTACACGCTGTATAGTAATACTATTTAACGTTATACGTTGTATAGTAATACTACATAACGTTATACGTTATATCGTAATAGTATATAACGTTGTACGTTAATTCGTAATAGTATATAACGTTATACGTTATAACGTAAAAGTATATAACGTTACACGTTATAACGTAAAAGTATATAACGTTACACGTTATAACGTAATAGTATATAACGTCATACGTTATAACGTAATAGTATATAACATTATACGTTATCACGTAATACCATATAACGTTGAACGTTGTATAGTAATACTATATAACGTTACACGCTGTATGGTAATACTATTTAACGTTATACGTTATATCGTAATAGTACATAACGTTATACGTTATATCGTAATAGAATATAACGTTATACGTTATAACGTAATAGTATAAAGCATTATACGTGATAACGTAATAGTATAAAGCATTATACGTTATAACGTAATACCATATAACGTTACACGTTGTATAGTAATACTATATAACGTTACACGCTGTATAGTAATACTATTTAACGTTATACGTTATAACGTAATACTATATAACGTTATACGTTTTATACTAATACTACATAACATTATACGTTATAACGTAACTGTATATAATGTCATACGTTATATCGTAATACTATATATCGTTACCCGCTGTATAGTAATAATGTATAACGTTACACGTTGCATAGTAATACTATATATCGTTATACGTTATAACGTAATAGTATATAACGTTATACGTTGTAACGTAATAGTATATAACATTATACGTTACAACGTAATACCATATAACGTTACACGTTGTATAGTAATACTATATAACGTTACACGCTGTATAGTAGTACTATTTAACGTTATACGTTAGAACATAATAGTATATAACGTTTTACGTTATAACGTAAAAGTATATAACGTTACACGTTATAACGTACTAGTATATAACGTCATACGTTATAACATAATACTATATAACGTTACACGTTGCATAGTAATACTATATAACGTTATACGTTATAACGTAATACTATATAACGTCATACGTTATAACGTAACTGTATATAACGTCATACGTTATAACGTAGTACTGCATAACGTTACACGTTGCATAGTAATACTATATAACGTTATACGTTGTATAGTAATACTACATAACGTTATACGTTATAACGTAATAGTATATAATGTCATACGTTAAAACGTAACTGTATATAACGTCATACGTTATAACGTAACTGTATATAAAGTCATACGTTATATCGTAATACTATATATCGTTACCCGCTGTATAGTAATAATGTATAACGTTACACGTTGCATAGTAATACTATATATCGTTATACGTTATAACGTAATAGTATATAACGTTATACGTTGTAACGTAATAGTATATAACATTATACGTTATAACGTCATACCATATAACGTTACACGTTGTATAGTAATACTATATAACGTTACACGCTGTATAGTAATACTATTTAACGTTATACGATATATCGTAATAGTACATAACGTTATACGTTATATCGTAATAGTATATAACGTTATACGTTATAACGTAATAGTATAAAGCATTATACGTTATAACGTAATACCATATAATGTTACACGTTGTATAGTAATACTATATAACGTTACACGTTGTATAGTAATACTATATAACGTCACACGCTGTATAGTAATACTATTTAACGTTATACGTTGTATAGTAATACTACATAACGTTATACGTTATAACGTAATAGTATATAACGTTATACGTTATAACGTAATAGTATAGAGCATTATACTTTATAACGTAATAGTATAAAGCATTATACGTTATAACGTAATACCATATAACGTTACACGTAGTATAGTAATACTATATAACGTTACACGTTGTATAGTAATACTATATAACGTTACACGCTGTATAGTAATAGTACATAACGTTATACGTTATATCGTAATAGAATATAACGTTATACGTTATAACGTAATAGTATAAAGCATTATACGTGATAACGTAATAGTATAAAGCATTATACGTTATAACGTAATACCATATAACGTTACACGTTGTATAGTAATACTATATAACGTTACACGCTGTATAGTAATACTATTTAACGTTATACGTTATAACGTAATACTATATAACGTTATACGTTTTATACTAATACTACATAACATTATACGTTATAACGTAACTGTATATAAAGTCATACGTTATATCGTAATACTATATATCGTTACCCGCTGTATAGTAATAATGTATAACGTTACACGTTGCATAGTAATACTATATATCGTTATACGTTATAACGTAATGGTATATAACGTTATACGTTGTAACGTAATAGTATATAACATTATACGTTATAACGTAATACCATATAACGTTACACGTTGTATAGTAATACTATATAACGTTACACGCTGTATAGTAGTACTATTTAACGTTATACGTTAGAACATAATAGTATATAACGTTTTACGTTATAACGTAAAAGTATATAACGTTACACGTTATAACGTACTAGTATATAACGTCATACGTTATAACATAATACTATATAACGTTACACGTTGCATAGTAATACTATATAACGTTATACGTTATAACGTAATACTATATAACGTCATACGTTATAACGTAACTGTATATAACGTCATACGTTATAACGTAGTACTGCATAACGTTACACGTTGCATAGTAATACTATATAACGTTATACGTTGTATAGTAATACTACATAACGTTATACGTTATAACGTAATAGTATATAATGTCATACGTTAAAACGTAACTGTATATAACGTCATACGTTATAACGTAACTGTATATAAAGTCATACGTTATATCGTAATACTATATATCGTTACCCGCTGTATAGTAATAATGTATAACGTTACACGTTGCATAGTAATACTATATATCGTTATACGTTATAACGTAATAGTATATAACGTTATACGTTGTAACGTAATAGTATATAACATTATACGTTATAACGTCATACCATATAACGTTACACGTTGTATAGTAATACTATATAACGTTACACTCTGTATAGTAATACTATTTAACGTTATACGATATATCGTAATAGCACATAACGTTATACGTTATATCGTTATAGTATATAACGTTATACGTTATAACGTAATAGTATAAAGCATTATACGTTATAACGTAATACCATATAACGTTACACGTTGTATAGTAATACTATATAACGTTACACGTTGTATAGTAATACTATATAACGTTACACGCTGTATAGTAATACTATTTAACGTTATACGTTGTATAGTAATACTACATAACGTTATACGTTATAACGTAATAGTATATAACGTTATACGTTATAACGTAAGAGTATAGAGCATTATACTTTATAACGTATTAGTATAAAGCATTATACGTTATAACGTAATACCATATAACGTTACACGTTGTATAGTAATACTATATAACGTTACACGTTGTATAGTAATACTATATAACGTTACACGCTGTATTGTAATACTATTTAACGTTATACGTTGTATAGTAATACTACATAACGTTATACGTTATAACGTAATAGTATATAACGTTATACGTTATATCGTAATAGTATATAACGTTATACGTTGTAACGTAATAGTATAAAGCATTATACGTTATAACGTAATACCATATAACGTTACACGTTGTATAGTAATACTATATAACGTTACACGTTGTATAGTAATACTATATAACGTTACACGCTGTATAGTAGTACTATTTAACGTTACACGTTGTATAGTAATACTATATAACGTTACACGTTGTATAGTAATACTATATAACGTTACACGCTGTATAGTAATACTATTTAACGTTATACGTTATAACGTAATACTATATAACGTTATACGTTTTATAGTAATACTACATAACGTTATACGTTATAACGTAACTGTATATAACGTCATACGTTATAACGTAGTACTGCATAACGTTACACGTTGCATAGTAATACTATATAACGTTACACGCTGTATAGTAATGCTATTTAACGTTATCCGTTATAACGTAATAGTATATCACATTCTACGTTATAACGTCATACCATATAACGTTACACGTTGTTTAGTAATACTATATAACGTTACACGCTGTATAGTAATACTATTTAACGTTATACGATATATCGTAATAGTACATAACGTTATACGTTATATCGTAATAGTATATAACGTTATACGTTATAACGTAATAGTATAAAGCATTATACGTGATAACATAATAGTATAAAGCATTATACGTTATAACGTAATACCATATAACGTTACACGTTGTATAGTAATACTACATAACGTTACACGCTGTATAGTAATACTATTTAACGTTATACGTTGTATAGTAATACTACATAACGTTATACGTTATAACGTAATAGTATATAACGTTATACGTTATAACGTAATTGTATATAGCGTTATACGTTAAATCGTAATAGTATATAACGTTATACGTTATAACGTAATAGTATATAACGTTATACGGCATAACGTATTACTATATAACGTTATACGTTATAGCGTAGTAGTATATAACGTTATACGTTATAACGTAATATTATATAACGTTATACGTTATAACGTAATTGTATATAGCGTTATACGTTAAATCGTAATAGTATATAACGTTACACGTTATAAGGTAATATTATATAGCGTTATACGTTATAACGTAATAGTATATAACGTTATACGTTATAACGTAATAGTATATAACGTTATACGTTATAACGTAATTGTATATGATGTTATACGTTATATCGTAGTAGTATATAACGTTATGCGATATAACGTAATACTCTATAACGTTATACGTTATATCGTAATAGTATATAACGTTATCCGTTGTAACGTAGTAGTATATAACGTTATACGTTATAACGTAATAGTATATAACGTTATACGTTATAACGTAATAGTATATAATGTTATACGTTATATCGTAGTAGTATATAACGATATACGATATAACGTAATACTCTATAACGTTATACGTTATAACGTAATAGTATATAACGTTATACGTTATAACGTAATATTATGTAACGTTATACGTTATAACGTAATAGTATATAACGTTACACGTTTTAACGTAATAGTATATATCGTTGTACGTTATAACGTAATAGTATATAACGTTGTACGTTATAACGTAATTCTATATAACGTTAGATGTCATAACTTAATACTATATAACGTTATACGTTAAATCGTAATAGTATATAACGTTATACGTTATAACGTAATAGTATATAATGTTATACGTTATATCGTAGTAGTATATAACGTTATGCGATATAACGTAATACTCTATAACGTTATACGTTATATCGTAATAGTATATAACGTTATACGTTATAACGTAATTCTATATAACGTTAGACGTCATAACTTAATACTATATAACGTTATACGTTATATCGTAATAGTATATAACGTTATACGTTATAACGTAATTGTATATAGCGTTATACGTTAAATCGTAATTGTATATAATGTTATACGTTATAACGTAATAGGATATAACGTTACACGTTTTAACGTAATAGTATATAGCGTTATACGTTAAATCGTAATAGTATATAACGTTATACGTTATAACGTAATAGTATATAACGTTACACGTTTTAACGTAATAGTATATAGCGTTATACGTTATAACGTAATAGTATATAACGTTACACGTTTTAACGTAATAGTATATAACGTTGTACGTTATAACGTAATGCTATATAACGTTAGACGTCATAACTTAATACTACATAACGTTATACGTTATATCGTAATAGTATATAACGTTATACGTTATAACGTAATTGTATATAGCGTTATACGTTAAATCGTAATTGTATATAATGTTATACGTTATAACGTAATAGGATATAACGTTACACGTTTTAACGTAATAGTATATAGCGTTATACGTTAAATCGTAATAATATATAACGTTATACGTTATAACGTAATAGTATATAACGTTACACGTTTTAACGTAATAGTATATAGCGTTATACGTTAAATCGTAATAGTATATAACGTTATACGTTATAACGTAATGCTATATAACGTTAGACGTCATAACTTAATACAATATAACGTTATACGTTATATCGTAATAGTATATAACGTTATACGTTATATCGTAATAGTATATAACGTTATACGTTATAACGTAATAGTATATAAAGTTACACGTTTTAACGTAATAGTATATAACGTTGTACGTTATAACGTAATAGTATATAACGTTGTACGTTATAACGTAATGCTATATAACGTTAGACGTCATAACTTAATACAATATAACGTTATACGTTATATCGTAATAGTATATAACGTTATACGTTATAACGTAATTGTATATAGCGTTATACGTTAAATCGTAACAGTATATAACGTTGTACGTTAATTCGTAATAGTATGTAACGTTATACGTTATAACGTAAAAGTATTTAACGTTACACGTTATAGCGTACTAGTATATAACGTCATACATTATGACATAATACTGTATAACGTTACACGTTGCATAGTAATACTGTATAACCGTTATACGTTATAACGTCATACTATATAACGTCATACGCTATAACGTAACTGTATATAACGTCATACGTTATAACGTAGTACTGCATAACGTTACACGTTGCATAGTAATACTATATAACGTTACACGCTGTATAGTAATGCTATTTAACGTTATCCGTTATAACGTAATACCATATAACGTTTCACGTTGTATAGTAATACTATATAACGTTACACGCTGTATAGTAATACTATTTAACGTTATACGATATATCGTAATAGTACATAACGTTATACGTTATAACGTAATAGTATATAACGTTATACGTTATAACGTAATAGTATATAACGTTGTACGTTATAACGTAATTCTATATAACGCTAGACGTCATAAAAAAATACTATATAACGTTATACGTTATATCGTAATAGTATATAACGTTATACGTTATAACGTAATAGTATATAACGTTACACGTTATAACGTAATAGTATATAACGTTATACGTTATAACGTAATAGTATATAACGTTGTACGTTATAACGTAATTCTATATAACGCTAGACGTCATAACAAAATACTATATAACGTTATACGTTATATCGTAATAGTATATAACGTTATACGTTGTAACGTAATAGTATATATCGTTATACGTTATAACGTAATAGTATATAATGTTATACGTTATATCGTAGTAGTATATAACGTTATGCGATATAACGTAATTCTCTATAACGTTATACGTTATATCGTAATAGGATATACCGTTATACGTTATAACGTAATAGTATATAAAGTTACACGTTTTAACGTAATAGTATATAACGTTGTACGTTATAACGTAATGCTATATAACGTTAGACGTCATAACTTAATACTATATAACGTTATACGTTATATCGTAATAGTATATAATGTTATACGTTATATCGTAGTAGTATATAACGTTATGCGATATAACGTAATACTCTATAACGTTATACGTTATAACGTAATAGTATATAACGTTGTACGTTATAACGTAATGCTATATAACGTTAGACGTCATAACTTAATACTATATAACGTTATACGTTATATCGTAATAGTATATAATGTTATACGTTATATCGTAGTAGTATATAACGTTATGCGATATGACGTAATACTCTATAACGTTATACGTTATAACGTAATAGTATATAACGTTTTACGTTATAACGTAATAGTATATAACGTTACACGTTTTAACGTAATAGTATATAACGTTGTACGTTATAACGTAATAGTATATAACGTTGTACGTTATAACGTAATTCTATATAACGTTAGACGTCATAACTTAATACTATATAACGTTATACGTTATATCGTAATAGTATATAACGTTATACGTTGTAACGTAGTAGTATATAACGTTATACGTCATAACGTATTACTATATAACGTTATACGTTATAACGTAATTCTATATAACGTTAGACGTCATAACTTAATACTATATAACGTTATACGTTATATCGTAATAGTATATAACGTTATACGTTATAACGTAATAGTATATAATGTTATACATTATATCGTACTAGTATATAACGTTATACGTTATAACGTAATTGTATATAGCGGTATACGTTAAATCGTAATAGTATATAACGTTATACGTTATAAAGTAATGCTATATAACGTTATACGTTATAACGTAATATTATATAACGTTATACGTTATAACGTAATTGTATATAGCGTTATACGTTAAATCGTAATAGTATATAACGTTATACGTTATAACGTAATAGTATATAATGTTATACGTTATATCGTAGTAGTATATAACGTTATGCGATATAACGTAATACTCTATAACGTTGTACGTTATATCGTAATAGTATATAACGTTTTACGTTATAACGTAATAGTATATAACGTTACACGTTTTAACGTAATAGTATATAACGTTGTACGTTATAACGTAATAGTATTAACGTTGTACGTTATAACGTAATTCTATATAACGTTAGACGTCATAACTTAATACTATATAACGTTATACGTTATATCGTAATAGTATATAACGTTATACGTTGTAACGTAGTAGTATATAACGTTATACGTTATAGCGTAGTAGTATATAACGTTCTACGTTATAACGTAATTCTATATAACGTTAGACGTCATAACTTAATACTATATAACGTTATACGTTATAACGTAATAGTATATAACGTTACACGTTTTAACGTAATAGTATATAACGTTGTACGTTATAACGTAATAGTATATAACGTTGTACGTTATAACGTAATTCTATATAACGTTAGACGTCATAACTTAATACTATATAACGTTATACGTTATATCGTAATAGTATATAACGTTATACGTTGTAACGTAGTAGTATATAACGTTATACGTTATAACGTAATAGTATACAGCGTTATACGTTATAACGTAATTGTATATAGCGTTATACGTTAAATCGTAACAGTATATAACGTTATACGTTATAACGTAATAGTATATAACGTTAGACGTTATAACGTAATAGTATATAACGTTATACGTTATAACGTAATATTATATAACGTTATACGTTATAAAGTAATTGTATATAACGTTATACGTTATAACGTAATTGTATATAGCGTTATACGTTAAATCGTAATAGTATACAACGTTATACGTTATATCGTAATATTGTATAACGTTACACGTTTTAACGAAATAGTATATAACGATATACGTTATAAGGTATTGCTATATAACGTTAGACGTCATAACGTAATACTATATAACGTTATACGTTATATCGTAATAGTATATAACGTTTTACGTTATAACGTAATAGTATATAAGGTTATACGTTAAATGGCAATATTATATAACGTTATACGTTATATCGTAATAGTAAATAACGTTGTACGTTAATTCGTAATAGTATATAACGTTATACGTTATAACGTACTAGTATATAACGTCATACGTTATAACATAATACTATATAACGTTACACGTTGCATAGTAATACTATATAACGTTATACGTTATAACGTAATACTATATAACGTCATACGTTATAACGTAACTGTATATAACGTCATACGTTATAACGTAGTACTGCATAACGTTACACGTTGCATAGTAATACTATATAACGTTATACGTTGTATAGTAATACTACATAACGTTATACGTTATAACGTAATAGTATATAACGTCATACGTTATAACGTAACTGTATATAACGTCATACGTTATAACGTAGTACTGCATAACGTTACACGTTGCATAGTAATAGTATATAACGTTACACGCTGTATAGTAATGCTATTTAACGTTATCCGTTATAACGTAATAGTATATGACATTCTACGTTATAACGTCATACCATATAACGTTACACGTTGTATAGTAATACAATATAACGTTACACGCTGTATAGTAATACTATTTAACGTTATACGATATATCGTAATAGTACATAACGTTATACGTTATATCGTAATAGTATATAACGTTATACGTTATAACGTAATAGTATAAAGCATTATACGTGATAACGTAATAGTATAAAGCATTATATGTTATAACGTAATACCATATAACGTTACACGTTGTATAGTAATACTATATAACGTTACACGCTGTATAGTAATACTATTTAACGTTATACGTTGTATAGTAATACTACATAACGTTATACGTTATAACGTAATAGTATATAACGTTATACGTTATAACGTAATAGTATAGGGCATTATACTTTATAACGTAATACCATATAACTTTACACGTTGTATAGTAATACTATATAACGTTACACGCTGTATAGTAATGCTATTTAACGTTATCCGTTATAACGTAATAGTATATAACATTATACGTTATCACGTAATACCATATAACGTTACAGGTTGTATAGTAATACTATATAACGTTACACGCTGTATGGTAATACTATTTAACGTTATAAGTTATATCGTAATAGTACATAACGTTATACGTTTTATAGTAATACCACATAACGTTATACGTTATAACGTAACTGTATATAAAGTCATACGTTATATCGTAATACTATATATCGTTACCCGCTGTATAGTAATAATATATAACGTTACACGTTGCATAGTAATACTATATATCGTTATACGTTATAACGTAATAGTATATAACGTTATACGTTGTAACGTAATAGTATATAACATTATACGTTATAACGTAATACCATATAACGTTATACGTTGTATAGTAATACTACATAACGTTATACGTTATATCGTAATAGCATATAACGTTATACGTTATAATGTAATAGTATAGAGCATTATAATTTATAACGTAATACCATATAACATTACACGTTGTATAGTAATACTATATAACGTTTCACGCTGTATAGTAATGCTATTTAACGTTATCCGTTATAACGTAATAGTATATAACATTATACGTTATAACGTAATACCATATAACGTTACACGTTGTATAGTAATACTATATAACGTTACACGCTGTATAGTAATACTATTTAACGTTATACGTCATAACGTAATAGTATATAACGTCATACGTTATAACGTAACTGTATATAACGTCATACGTTATAACGTAATACTGCATAACGTTACACGTTGCATAGTAATACTATATAACGTTATACGTTATAACGTATTACTATATAACGTAATACTATATAACGTCATACGTTATAACGTAACTGTATATAACGTCATACGTTATAACGTAGTACTGCATAACGTTACACGTTGCATAGTAATACTATATAACGTTATACGTTGTATAGTAATACTACATAACGTTATACGTTATAACGTAATAGTATATAACGTCATACGTTATAACGTAACTGTATATAACGTCATACGTTATAACGTAGTTCTGCATAACGTTACACGTTGCATAGTAATACTATATAACGTTACACGCTGTATAGTAATGCTATTTAACGTTATCCGTTATAACGTAATAGTATATGACATTCTACGTTATAACGTCATACCATATAACGTTACACGTTGTATAGTAATACTATATAACGTTACACGCTGTATAGTAATACTATTTAACGTTATACGATATATCGTAATAGTACATAACGTTATACGTTATATCGTAATAGTATATAACGTTATACGTTATAACGTAATAGTATAAAGCATTATACGTGATAACGTAATAGTATAAAGCATTATACGTTATAACGTAATACCATATAACGTTACACGTTGTATAGTAATACTGTATAACGTTACACGCTGTATAGTAATACTATTTAACGTTATACGTTGTATAGTAATACTACATAACGTTATACGATATAACGTAATAGTATATAACGTTATACGTTATAACGTAATAGTATAGAGCATTATACTTTATAACGTAATACCATATAACTTTACACGTTGTATAGTAATACTATATAACGTTACACGCTGTATAGTAATGCTATTTAACGTTATCCGTTATAACGTAATAGTATATAACATTATACTTTATCACGTAATACCATATAACGTTACACGTTGTATAGTAATACTATATAACGTTACACGCTGTATGGTAATACTATTTAACGTTATACGTTATATCGTAATAGTACATAACGTTATACGTTATATCGTAATAGTATATAACGTTATACGTTATAACGTAATAGTATAAAGAATTATACGTGATAACGTAATAGTATAAAGCATTATACGTTATAACGTAATACCATATAACGTTACACGTTGTATAGTAATACTATATAACGTTACACGCTGTATAGTAATACTATTTAACGTTATACGTTATAACGTAATACTATATAACGTTATACGTTTTATAGTAATACTACATAACGTTATACGTTATAACGTAACTGTATATAATGTCATACGTTATATCGTAATACTATATATCGTTACCCGCTGTATAGTAATAATATATAACGTTACACGTTGCATAGTAATACTATATATCGTTATACGTTATAACGTAATAGTATATAACGTTATACGTTATAACGTGTAAGTATATAACGATACACGTTATAACGTAAAAGTATATAACGTTATACGTTGTAACGTAATAGTACATAACGTTATGCGTTATAGCGTAATAGTATATAACGTTATAGGTTATAATGTAAAAGAATATAACATTAGACTTTATAACGTAATAGTATATAACGTTATACGTTATAACATAATACTATATAACGTTATACGTTATAGCGTAATAGTATATATCGTTATACGTTATAACATAATACTGCATAACGTTACACGTCGCATAGTAATACTATATAACGTTATACGTTATAACGTAATAGTATATAACGTTATACGTTATAACGTAATAGTATATATCGTTATACGTTATAACGTAATAGTATATAACGTTATACGTTATAACGTAATAGTATATAACGTTATACGTTATAACGTAATAGTATATATCGTTATACGTTATAACGTAATAGTGCATAACGTTATACGTTATAACGTAATAGTATATAACGTTATAGGTTAGAACGTAAAAGTATATAACGTTATACGTTATAACGTAATGGTATATAACATTATACCTTATAACGTAACTGTATATAACGTCATACGTTATAACGTAATAGTATATAACATTATACGTTATAACGTAATACCATATAACGTCACAAGCTGTATAGTAATACTATTTAACGTTATACGTTATAACGTGTAAGTATATAACGTTACACGTTATAACGTAAAAGTATGTAACGTTGCACGTTATAACGTAATAGTATATATCGTCATACGTTATAACATAATACTGCATAACGTTACACGTCGCATAGTAATACTATATAACGTTATACGTTAAAACGTAATAGTATATAACGTTATACGTTATAACGTAATAGTATATATCGTTATACGTTATAACGTAATGGTATATAACATTATACGTTATAACGTAATACTATATAACGTTACACGCTGTATAGTAATACTATTTAACCTTATACGTTATAACTTAATAGTATATAACGTTATACGTTATACCGTAATAGTATATAACGTTACCCGTTGTATAGTAATACTATATAACGTTATACGTTGTATAGTAATACTTCATAACGTTATACGTTATAACGTAATAGTATATAACATTATACGTTATAACGTAAAAGTATATAACGTTACACGTTATAACGTAATAGTATATATCGTCATACGTTATAACATAATACTGCATAACGTTACACGTCGCATAGTAATACTATATAACGTTATACGTTATAACGTAATAGTATATATCGTTATACGTTATAACGTAATAGTATATAACGTTATACGTTATAAGGTAATAGTATATAACGTTATACGTTATAACGTAAAAGTATATAACGTTACACGATATAACGTAATAGTATATATCGTCATACGTTACAACATAATACTATATAACGTTACACGTTGCATAGTAGTACTATATATCGTTATACGTTGTAACGTAATAGTACATAACGTTATGCGTTATAGCGTAATAGTATATAACGTTATAGGTTATAATGTAAGAGTATATAACATTAGACTTTATAACGTAATAGTATATAACGTTATACGTTATAACGTAATAGTATATAACGTTATACGTTATAACGTAATAGTATGTAACGTTATACGTTATAACGTAAAAGTATATATCGTTACACGTTATAACGTAATAGTATATATCGTCATACGTTATAACATAATACTGCACAACGTTACACGTTGCATAGTAATATCATATAACGTCACAAGCTGTATCGTAATACTATTTAACGTTATACGTTATAACGTAATACTATATAACGTTATACGTTGTATAGTAATACTACATAACGTTATACGTTATAACGAAATAGCACATAACGTTAAAAGTTGTATAGTAATACTATATAATGTTACACGCTGTATAGTAATACTATTTAACGTTATACGTTATATCGTAATAGTACATAACGTTATACGTTATATCGTAATAGTATATAACGTTACACGTTATAACGTACTTGTATATAACGTCATACGTTATAACATAATACTATATAACGTTACACGTTGCATAGTAATACTATATAACGTTATACGTTGTAACGCAATAGTACATAACGTTATACGTTATAACGTAATATTCTATAGCGTTATACGTTACAACGTAATAGTATATATCGTTATACGTTATAACGTAATAGTCTATAGCGTTATACGTTACAACGTAATAGTATATATCGTTATACGTTATAACGTAATAGTATATAAAATTATACGTTATAACGTAATACTATATAACGTTACACGCTGTATAGTAATACTATTTAACCTTATACGTTATAACTTAATAGTTATACGTTATACCGTAATACTATATAACGTTACCCGTTGTACAGTAATACTACATAACGTAATACGTTATAACGTAACTGTATATAACGTCATACGTTATAACGTAATAGTATATAACATTATACGTTATAACGTAATACCATATAACGTCATAAGCTGTATAGTAATACTATTTAACGTTATACGTTATAACGTAATACTATATAACATTATACGTTATAACGTAATACTATATAACGTTACACGCTGTATAGTAATAGTATTTAACCTCATACGTTATAACGTAATACCATATAACGTTACACGTTGTATAGTAATACTATATAACGTTACACGCTGTATAGTAGTACTATTTAATGTTATACGTTATAACGTAATAGTATATAACGGTATACGTTATAACGTAATAGTATATAACGTTATACGTTATAACGTAATAGCATATACCGTTATACGTTATAACGTGTAAGTATATAACGTTACACGTTATAACGTAAAAGTATGTAACGTTGCACGTTATGACGTAATAGTATATATCGTCATACGTTATAACATAATACTATATGACGTTACACGTTGCATAGCAGCACTATATATCGTTATACGTTGTAACGTAATAGTACATAACGTTATGCGTTATAGCATAATAGTATATAACGTTATAGGTTATAACGTAAAAGTATATAACGTTATACGTTATAACGTAATAGTATATATCGTCATACGTTATAACATAATACTGCATAACGTTACACGTTGCATAGTAATACTATATAACGTTATACGTTGTATGGTAATACTACATAACGTTATACGTTATATCGTAATAGTACATAACGTTGAACGTTAAATCGTAATAGTATATAACGTTTTATGTTATACCGTAATACTATATAACGTTACACGTTATAACGTAATAGTATATAACGTTATACGTTATACCGTAATACTATATAACGTTACCCGTTGTATAGTAATACTATATAACGTTATACGTTGTATAGTAATACTACATAACGTTATACGTTATAACGCAATAGCATATAACGTTATACGTTATAACGTAATAGTATATGACGTTATAGGTTATAGCGTAATACTATATAACGTTACCCGTTGTATAGTAATACTATATAACGTTATACGTTGTATGGTAATACTACATAACGTTATACGTTATAACGTAATAGTATATAACATTATACGTTATAACGTAAAAGTATATAACGTTACACGTTATAACTTAATAGTATATAACGTTATACGTTATACCGTAATACTATATAACGTTACCCGTTGTATAGTAATACTATATAACGCTATACGTTGTATAGTGATACTACATAACGTTATACGTTATAAAGTAATAGTATATAACATTATACGTTATAACGTAAAAGTATATAACGTTACACGTTATAACGTAATAGTATATATCGTCATACGTTATAACATAACACTGCATAACGTTACACGTCGCATAGTAATACTATATAACGTTATACGTTATAACGTAATAGTATATAACGTTATACGTTATAACGTAATAGTATATAACGTTATACGTTATTACGTAATGGTATATATCGTTATACGTTATAACGTAATAGTATATAACGTTATACGTTATAACGTAATAGTATATAACGTTATAGGTTATAACGTAAAAGTATATAACGTTACACGTTATAACGAAATAGTATATATCGTCATACGTTATAACATAATACTGCATGACGTTGCACGTTGCATAGTAATACTATATAACGTTAAACGTTATAATGTAATAGTATATAACGTTATACGTTACAACGTAATAGTATATAACATTATACGTTATAACGTAATACCATATAGCGTTATACGTTATAACGTGTAAGTATACAACGATACACGTTATAACGTAAAAGTATATAACGTTAGACGTTATAACGTAATAGTATATATCGTCATACGTTATAACATAACACTGCATAACGTTACACGTCGCATAGTAATACTATATAACGTTATACGTTATAACGTAATAGTATATAACGTTATACGTTATAACGTAATAGTATATAACGTTATACGTTATAACGTAATGGTATATATCGTTATACGTTATAACGTAATAGTATATAACGTTATACGTTATAACGTAATAGTATATATCGTCATACGTTATAACATAATACTGCATGACGTTGCACGTTGCATAGTAATACTATATAACGTTAAACGTTATAATGTAATAGTATATAACGTTATACGTTACAACGTAATAGTATATAACATTATACGTTATAACGTAATACCATATAACGTTACACGTTGCATAGTAATACTATATAACGTTACACGCTGTATAGTAATACTTTTTAACGTTATACGTTATAACGTAATAGTATATAACGTTATACGTTATATCATAATACTATATGGCGTTATAGTTTATAACGTAAAAATATGTAACGTTACACGTTGTATAGTAATACTATATAACGTCACAAGCTATATCGTAATACTATTTAACGTTATACGTTATAACGTAATAGTATATAACGTTATACGTTATAACGTAATAATATATAACATTATACGTTATAACGTAATACCATATAGCGTTATACGTTATAACGTGTAAGTATATAACGATACACGTTATAACGTAAAAGTATATAACGTTAGACGTTATAACGTAATGGTATATAACGTTATACGTTATAACGTAATAGCATATACCGTTATACGTTATAACGTGTAAGTATATAACGTTGCATGTTATAACGTAATAATATATATCGTCATACGTTATAACGTAATACTATATAACGTTACACGTTGCATAGTAATACTATATAACGTTATACGTTGTAACGCAATAGTACATAACGTTATACGTTATATCGTAATAGTATATAACGTTATACGTTATAACGTAATAGTCTATAACGTTATACGTTATAGCGTAATAGTATATCACGTTGCACGTTGTATAGTAATATTATATAATGTTACAAGCTGTATAGTAATACTATTTAACGTTACACGTTATAACGTAATAGTATATAAAGTTATACGTTATAACGTAATAGTATATAACGTTATACGTTATAACGTAATAGTATATAACGTTATACGTTATAACGTAATAGTCTATAACGTTATACGTTATAACGTAATACTATATAACGTTTCACGCTGTATAGTAATACTATTTAACCTTATACGTTATAACTTAATAGTATATAACGTTATACGTTATACCGTAATACTATATAACGTTACCCGTTGTATAGTAATACTATATAACGTTATACGTTGTATAGTAATACTACATAACGTAATACGTTATAACGTAAATGTATATAACGTCATACGTTATATCGTAATAGTATATAATATTATACGTTATAACGTAATACCATATAACGTCACAAGCTGTATAGTAATACTATTTAACGCGATACGTTATAACGTAATAGTATATAACGTTATACGTTATAACGTAACTGTATATAACGTCATACGTTATATCGTAATACTATATATCGTTACCCGTTGTATAGTAATAATATATAACGTTGCACGTTGCATAGTAATACTATATATCGTTATACGTTATAACGTAATAGTATATATCGTCATACGTTATAACATAATACTGCATAACGTTACACGTTGCATAGTAATACTATATATCGTTATACGTTCTAACGTAATAGTATATAACGTTATACGTTATAACGTAATAGCATATAAGGTTATACGTTATAACGTGTAAGTATATAACGATACACGTTATAACGTAAAAGTATATAACGTTATACGTTGTAACGTAATAGTACATAACGTTATGCGTTATAGCGTAATAGTATATAACGTTATAGGTTATAATGTAAAAGAATATAACATTAGACTTTATAACGTAATAGTATATAACGTTATACGTTATAACATAATACTATATAACGTTATACGTTATAGCGTAATAGTATATATCGTTATACGTTATAACATAATACTGCATAACGTTACACGTCGCATAGTAATACTATATAACGTTATACGTTATAACGTAATAGTATATAACATTATACGTTATAACGTAAAAGTATATAACGTTATACGTTATACCGTAATACTATATAACGTTACCCGTTGTATAGTAATACTATATAACGTTATACGTTGTATAGTAATACTACATAACGTTATACGTTATAACGTAATAGTATATATCGTTATACGTTATAACGTAATAGTATATAACGTTATACGTTACAACGTGATAGTATATAACGTTATACGTTATAACGTAATAGTATATAACGTTATACGTTATAACGTAAAAGTATATAACGTTACACGTTATAACGTAATAGTATATATCGTCATACGTTATAACATAATACTGCATAACGTTACACGTTGCATAGTAATACTATATAACGTTATACGTTATAACGTAATAGTATATAACGTTATACGTTATAACGTAATAGTATATAACATTATACGTTATAACGTAATACCATATAACGTTACACGTTGCATAGTAATACTATATAACGTTACACGCTCTATAGTAATACTTTTTAACGTTATCCGTCATAACGTATAAGTATACAACGTTATACGTTATATCATAATACTATATGGCGTTATAGTTTATAACGTAAAAATATGTAACGTTACACGTTCTATAGTAATACTATATAACGTCACAAGCTATATCGTAATACTATTTAACGTTATACGTTATAACGTAATAGTATATAACGTTATACGTTATAACGTAATAATATATAACATTATACGTTATAACGTAATACCATATAGCGTTACACGTTGTATAGTAATACTATATAACGTTACACGTTGCATAGTAATACTATCTAACGTTATACGTTGTATAGTAATACTATTTAACGTTATACGTTACAACGTAATAGTATATAACGTTATACGTTATGACGTAATAGCATAAAACGTTATACGTTATATCATAATAGTATATGGCGTTATAGTTTATAACGTGAAAGTATATGGCGTTATAGTTTATAACGTAAAAGTATATAACGTTATACGTTGTAACGTAATAGTACATAACGTTATGCGTTATAGCGTAATAGTATATAACGTTATAGGTTATAATGTAAAAGAATATAACATTAGACTTTATAACGTAATAGTATATAACGTTACACGTTATAACGAAATAGTATATATCGTCATACGTTATAACATAATACTGCATGACGTTGCACGTTGCATAGTAATACTATATAACGTTAAACGTTATAATGTAATAGTATATAACGTTATACGTTACAACGTAATAGTATATAACATTATACGTTATAACGTAATACCATATAGCGTTATACGTTATAACGTGTAAGTATACAACGATACACGTTATAACGTAAAAGTATATAACGTTAGACGTTATAACGTAATAGTATATATCGTCATACGTTATAACATAACACTGCATAACGTTACACGTCGCATAGTAATACTATATAACGTTATACGTTATAACGTAATAGTATATAACGTTATACGTTATAACGTAATAGTATATAACGTTATACGTTATAACGTAATGGTATATATCGTTATACGTTATAACGTAATAGTATATAACGTTATACGTTATAACGTAATAGTATATATCGTCATACGTTATAACATAATACTGCATGACGTTGCACGTTGCATAGTAATACTATATAACGTTAAACGTTATAATGTAATAGTATATAACGTTATACGTTATAACGTAATAGTATATATCGTTATACGTTATAACGAAATACCATATAACGTTAAAAGTTGTATAGTAATACTATATAATGTTGCACGCTGTATAGTAATACTATTTAACGTTATACGTTATATCGTAATGGTACATAACGTTATACGTTATATCGTAATAGTATATAACGTTACACGTTATAACGTACTTGTATATAACGTCATACGTTATAACATAATACTATGTAACGTTACACGTTGCATAGTAATACTATATAACGTTATACGTTGTAACGCAATAGTACATAACGTTATACGTTATAACGTAATAGTCTATAGCGTTATACGTTACAACGTAATAGTATATATCGTTATACGTTATAACGTAATAGTCTATAGCGTTATACGTTACAACGTAATAGTATATATCGTTATACGTTATAACGTAATAGTATATAAAATTATACGTTATAACGTAATACTATATAACGTTACACGCTGTATAGTAATACTATTTAACCTTATACGTTATAACTTAATAGTTATACGTTATACCGTAATACTATATAACGTTACCCGTTGTATAGTAATACTATATAACGTTATACGTTGTACAGTAATACTACATAACGTAATACGTTTTAACGTAACTGTATATAACGTCATACGTTATAACGTAATAGTATATAACATTATACGTTATAACGTAATACCATATAACGTCATAAGCTGTATAGTAATACTATTTAACGTTATACGTTATAACGTAATAGTATATAACATTATACGTTATAACGTAATACTATATAACATTATACGTTATAACGTAATACCATATAACGTCACAAGCTGTATAGTAATACTGTTTAACGTTATACGTTATAACGTGTAAGTATATAACGTTACACGTTATAACGTAATAGTATATAACGTTACACGTTATAACGTAATAGTATATATCGTCATACGTTATAACATAATACTGCATAACGTTACACGTCGCATAGTAATACTATATAATGTTATACGTTACAACGTAATAGTATATAACGTTATACGTTATAACGTAATAGTATATATCGTTATACGTTATAACGTAATAGTATATAACGTTATACGTTATAACGTAATAGTATATAACGTTATACGTTATAACGTAAAAGTATATAACGTTACACGTTATAACGTAATAGTATATATCGTCACACGTTATAACATAATACTGCATAACGTTACACGTCGCATAGTAATACTATATAACGTTATAGGTTATAACGTAATAGTATATAACGTTATACGTTATAACGTAATAGTATATAACGTTATACGTTATAACGTGTAAGTATATAACGATACACGTTATAACGTAAAAGTATATAACGTTAGACGTTATAACGTAATAGTATATAACGTTATACGTTATAACGTAATAGCATATACCGTTATACGTTATAACGTGTAAGTATATAACGTTGCACGTTATAACGTAATAATATATATCGTCATACGTTATAACATAATACTATGTAACGTTACACGTTGCATAGTAATACTATATAACGTTATACGTTGTAACGCAATAGTACATAACGTTATACGTTATAACGTAATAGTCTATAGCGTTATACGTTACAACGTAATAGTATATATCGTTATACGTTATAACGTAATAGTCTATAGCGTTATACGTTACAACGTAATAGTATATATCGTTATACGTTATAACGTAATAGTATATAAAATTATACGTTATAACGTAATACTATATAACGTTACACGCTGTATAGTAATACTATTTAACCTTATACGTTATAACTTAATAGTTATACGTTATACCGTAATACTATATAACGTTACCCGTTGTATAGTAATACTATATAACGTTATACGTTGTACAGTAATACTACATAACGTAATACGTTTTAACGTAACTGTATATAACGTCATACGTTATAACGTAATAGTATATAACATTATACGTTATAACGTAATACCATATAACGTCATAAGCTGTATAGTAATACTATTTAACGTTATACGTTATAACGTAATAGTATATAACATTATACGTTATAACGTAATACTATATAACATTATACGTTATAACGTAATACCATATAACGTCACAAGCTGTATAGTAATACTGTTTAACGTTATACGTTATAACGTGTAAGTATATAACGTTACACGTTATAACGTAAAAGTATGTAACGTTGCACGTTATAACGTAATAGTATATATCGTCATACGTTATAACATAATACTGCATAACGTTACACGTCGCATAGTAATACTATATAACGTTATACGTTAAAACGTAATAGTATATAACGTTATACGTTATAACGTAATAGTATATATCGTTATACGTTATAAAGTAATGGTATATAACATTATACGTTATAACGTAATACTATATAACGTTACACGCTGTATAGTAATACTATATAACCTTATACGTTATAACTTAATATTATATAACGTTATACGTTATACCGTAATACTATATAACGTTACCCGTTGTATAGTAATACTATATAACGTTATACGTTGTATAGTAATACTACATAACGTTATCCGTTATAACATAATAGCATATAACATTATACGTTATAACGTAAAAGTATATAACGTTACACGTTATAACGTAATAGTATATATCGTCATACGTTATAACATAATACTGCATAACGATACACGTCGCATAGTAATACTATATAACGTTATACGTTATAACGTAATAGTATATATCGTTATACGTTATAACGTAATAGTATATAACGTTATACGTTATAACGTAATAGTATATAACGTTATACGTTATAACGTAAAAGTATATAACGTTACACGTTATAACGTTATAGTATATATCGTCATACGTTATAACATAATACTGCATAACGTTACACGTCGCATAGTAATACTATATAACGTTATACGTTATAACGTAATAGTATATAACGTTATACGTTATAATGTAAGAGTATATAACATTAGACTTTATAACGTCATAGTATATAACGTTATACGTTATAACATAATAGTATATAACGTTATACGTTATAACGTAATAATATATAACATTATACGTTATAACGTAATACCATATAGCGTTATACGTTATAACGTGTAAGTATACAACGATACACGTTATAACGTAAAAGTATATAACGTTAGACGTTATAACGTAATAGTATATATCGTCATACGTTATAACATAACACTGCATAACGTTACACGTCGCATAGTAATACTATATAACGTTATACGTTATAACGTAATAGTATATAACGTTATACGTTATAACGTAATAGTATATAACGTTATACGTTATAACGTAATGGTATATATCGTTATACGTTATAACGTAATAGTATATAACGTTATACGTTATAACGTAATAGTATATATCGTCATACGTTATAACATAATACTGCATGACGTTGCACGTTGCATAGTAATACTATATAACGTTAAACGTTATAATGTAATAGTATATAACGTTATACGTTACAACGTAATAGTATATAACATTATACGTTATAACGTAATACCATATAACGTTACACGTTGCATAGTAATACTATATAACGTTACACGCTGTATAGTAATACTTTTTAACGTTATACGTTATAACGTAATAGTATATAACGTTATACGTTATATCATAATACTATATGGCGTTATAGTTTATAACGTAAAAATATGTAACGTTACACGTTGTATAGTAATACTATATAACGTCACAAGCTATATCGTAATACTATTTAACGTTATACGTTATAACGTAATAGTATATAACGTTATACGTTATAACGTAATAATATATAACATTATACGTTATAACGTAATACCATATAGCGTTATACGTTATAACGTGTAAGTATATAACGATACACGTTATAACGTAAAAGTATATAACGTTAGACGTTATAACGTAATGGTATATAACGTTATACGTTATAACGTAATAGCATATACCGTTATACGTTATAACGTGTAAGTATATAACGTTGCATGTTATAACGTAATAATATATATCGTCATACGTTATAACGTAATACTATATAACGTTACACGTTGCATAGTAATACTATATAACGTTATACGTTGTAACGCAATAGTACATAACGTTATACGTTATATCGTAATAGTATATAACGTTATACGTTATAACGTAATAGTCTATAACGTTATACGTTATAACGTAATAGTATATCACGTTGCACGTTGTATAGTAATATTATATAATGTTACAAGCTGTATAGTAATACTATTTAACGTTACACGTTATAACGTAATAGTATATAAAGTTATACGTTATAACGTAATAGTATATAACGTTATACGTTATAACGTAATAGTATATAACGTTATACGTTATAACGTAATAGTCTATAACGTTATACGTTATAACGTAATACTATATAACGTTTCACGCTGTATAGTAATACTATTTAACCTTATGCGTTATAACTTAATAGTATATAACGTTATACGTTATACCGTAATACTATATAACGTTACCCGTTGTATAGTAATACTATATAACGTTATACGTTGTATAGTAATACTACATAACGTAATACGTTATAACGTAAATGTATATAACGTCATACGTTATATCGTAATAGTATATAATATTATACGTTATAACGTAATACCATATAACGTCACAAGCTGTATAGTAATACTATTTAACGCGATACGTTATAACGTAATAGTATATAACGTTATACGTTATAACGTAACTGTATATAACGTCATACGTTATATCGTAATACTATATATCGTTACCCGTTGTATAGTAATAATATATAACGTTGCACGTTGCATAGTAATACTATATATCGTTATACGTTATAACGTAATAGTATATATCGTCATACGTTATAACATAATACTGCATAACGTTACACGTTGCATAGTAATACTATATATCGTTATACGTTCTAACGTAATAGTATATAACGTTATACGTTATAACGTAATAGCATATAAGGTTATACGTTATAACGTGTAAGTATATAACCATACACGTTATAACGTAAAAGTATATAACGTTATACGTTGTAACGTAATAGTACATAACGTTATGCGTTATAGCGTAATAGTATATAACGTTATAGGTTATAATGTAAAAGAATATAACATTAGACTTTATAACGTAATAGTATATAACGTTATACGTTATAACATAATACTATATAACGTTATACGTTATAGCGTAATAGTATATATCGTTATACGTTATAACATAATACTGCATAACGTTACACGTCGCATAGTAATACTATATAACGTTATACGTTATAACGTAATAGTATATAACATTATACGTTATAACGTAAAAGTATATAACGTTATACGTTATACCGTAATACTATATAACGTTACCCGTTGTATAGTAATACTATATAACGTTATACGTTGTATAGTAATACTACATAACGTTATACGTTATAACGTAATAGTATATATCGTTATACGTTATAACGTAATAGTATATAACGTTATACGTTACAACGTGATAGTATATAACGTTATACGTTATAACGTAATAGTATATAACGTTATACGTTATAACGTAAAAGTATATAACGTTACACGTTATAACGTAATAGTATATATCGTCATACGTTATAACATAATACTGCATAACGTTACACGTTGCATAGTAATACTATATAACGTTATACGTTATAACGTAATAGTATATAACGTTATACGTTATAACGTAATAGTATATAACATTATACGTTATAACGTAATACCATATAACGTTACACGTTGCATAGTAATACTATATAACGTTACACGCTCTATAGTATTACTTTTTAACGTTATCCGTCATAACGTATAAGTATACAACGTTATACGTTATATCATAATACTATATGGCGTTATAGTTTATAACGTAAAAATATGTAACGTTACTCGTTCTATAGTAATACTATATAACGTCACAAGCTATATCGTAATACTATTTAACGTTATACGTTATAACGTAATAGTATATAACGTTATACGTTATAACGTAATAATATATAACATTATACGTTATAACGTAATACCATATAGCGTTACACGTTGTATAGTAATACTATATAACGTTACACGTTGCATAGTAATACTATCTAACGTTATACGTTGTATAGTAATACTATTTAACGTTATACGTTACAACGTAATAGTATATAACGTTATACGTTATGACGTAATAGCATAAAACGTTATACGTTATATCATAATAGTATATGGCGTTATAGTTTATAACGTGAAAGTATATGGCGTTATAGTTTATAACGTAAAAGTATATAACGTTACACGTTGTATAGTAATACTATATAACGTCACAAGCTATATCGTAATACTATTTAACGTTATACGTTATAACGTAATACTATATAACGTTATACGTTATATCGTAATAGTACATAACGTTGAACGTTAAATCGTAATAGTATATAACGTTTTATGTTATACCGTAATACTATATAACGTTACACGTTATAACGTAATAGTATATAACGTTATACGTTATAACATATAAGTATATAACGTTACACGTTATACCGTAATACTATATAACGTTACCCGTTGTATAGTAATACTATATGACGTTATACGTTGTATAGTAATACTACATAACGTTATACCTTATAACGTAGCTGTATATAACGTCATACGTTATAACGTAATAGTATATAACATTATACGTTATAACGTAATACCATATAACGTCACAAGCTGTATAGTAATACTGTTTAACGTTATACGTTATAACGTGTAAGTATATAACGTTACACGTTATAACGTAAAAGTATGTAACGTTGCACGTTATAACGTAATAGTATATATCGTCATACGTTATAACATAATACTGCATAACGTTACACGTCGCATAGTAATACTATATAACGTTATACGTTAAAACGTAATAGTATATAACGTTATACGTTATAACGTAATAGTATATATCGTTATACGTTATAACGTAATGGTATATAACATTATACGTTATAACGTAATACTATATAACGTTACACGCTGTATAGTAATACTATTTAACCTTATACGTTATAACTTAATATTATATAACGTTATACGTTATACCGTAATCCTATATAACGTTACCCGTTGTATAGTAATACTATATAACGTTATACGTTGTATAGTAATACTACATAACGTTATACGTTATAACGTAATAGTATATAACATTATACGTTATAACGTAAAAGTATATAACGTTACACGTTATAACGTAATAGTATATATCGTCATACGTTATAACATAATACTGCATAACGTTACACGTCGCATAGTAATACTATATAACGTTATACGTTATAACGCAATAGTATATATCGTTATACGTTATAACGTAATAGTATATAACGTTATACGTTATAACGTAATAGTATATAACGTTATACGTTATAACGTAAAAGTATATAACGTTACACGTTATAACGTAATAGTATATATCGTCATACGTTATAACATAATACTGCATAACGTTACACGTTGCATAGTAATGCTATATAACGTTATACGTTGTATGGTAATACTACATAACGTTATACGTTATAACGTAATAGTATATAACGTTACACGTTATAACGTAATAGTATATATCGTCATACGTTATAACATAATACTGCATAACGTTACACGTCGCATAGTAATACTATATAATGTTATACGTTACAACGTAATAGTATATAACGTTATACGTTATAACGTAATAGTATATATCGTTATACGTTATAACGTAATAGTATATAACGTTATACGTTATAACGTAATAGTATATAACGTTATACGTTATAACGTAAAAGTATATAACGTTACACGTTATAACGTAATAGTATATATCGTCACACGTTATAACATAATACTGCATAACGTTACACGTCGCATAGTAATACTATATAACGTTATACGTTATAACGTAATAGTATATAACGTTATACGTTATAACGTAATAGTATATAACGTTATACGTTATAACGTGTAAGTATATAACGATACACGTTATAACGTAAAAGTATATAACGTTAGACGTTATAACGTAATAGTATATAACGTTATACGTTATAACGTAATAGCATATACCGTTATACGTTATAACGTGTAAGTATATAACGTTGCACGTTATAACGTAATAATATATATCGTCATACGTTATAACATAATACTGCATAACGTTACACGTTGCATAGTAATGCTATATAACGTTATACGTTGTATGGTAATACTACATAACGTTATACGTTATAACGTAATAGTATATAACGTTACACGTTATAACGTAATAGTATATATCGTCATACGTTATAACATAATACTGCATAACGTTACACGTCGCATAGTAATACTATATAATGTTATACGTTACAACGTAATAGTATATATCGTTATACGTTGTAACATAATAGTACATAACGTTATGCGTTATAGCGTAATAGTATATAACGTTATAGGTTAAAATGTAAGAGTATATAACATTAGACTTTATAACCTAATAGTATATAACGTTATACGTTATAACGTAATAGTATGTAACGTTATACGTTATAACGTAAAAGTATATATCGTTACACGTTATAACGTAATAGTATATATCGTCATACGTTATAACATAATACTGCACAACGTTACACGTTGCATAGTAATATCATATAACGTCACAAGCTGTATCGTAATACTATTCAACGTTATACGTTATAACGTAATACTATATAACGTTTCACGCTGTATAGTAATACTATTTAACCTTATGCGTTATAACTTAATAGTATATAACGTTATACGTTATACCGTAATACTATATAACGTTACCCGTTGTATAGTAATACTATATAACGTTATACGTTGTATAGTAATACTACATAACGTAATACGTTATAACGTAAATGTATATAACGTCATACGTTATATCGTAATAGTATATAATATTATACGTTATAACGTAATACCATATAACGTCACAAGCTGTATAGTAATACTATTTAACGCGATACGTTATAACGTAATAGTATATAACGTTATACGTTATAACGTAACTGTATATAACGTCATACGTTATATCGTAATACTATATATCGTTACCCGTTGTATAGTAATAATATATAACGTTGCACGTTGCATAGTAATACTATATATCGTTATACGTTATAACGTAATAGTATATATCGTCATACGTTATAACATAATACTGCATAACGTTACACGTTGCATAGTAATACTATATATCGTTATACGTTCTAACGTAATAGTATATAACGTTATACGTTATAACGTAATAGCATATAAGGTTATACGTTATAACGTGTAAGTATATAACGATACACGTTATAACGTAAAAGTATATAACGTTATACGTTGTAACGTAATAGTACATAACGTTATGCGTTATAGCGTAATAGTATATAACGTTATAGGTTATAATGTAAAAGAATATAACATTAGACTTTATAACGTAATAGTATATAACGTTATGCGTTATAACATAATACTATATAACGTTATACGTTATAGCGTAATAGTATATATCGTTATACGTTATAACATAATACTGCATAACGTTACACGTCGCATAGTAATACTATATAACGTTATACGTTATAACGTAATAGTATATAACATTATACGTTATAACGTAAAAGTATATAACGTTATACGTTATACCGTAATACTATATAACGTTACCCGTTGTATAGTAATACTATATAACGTTATACGTTGTATAGTAATACTACATAACGTTATACGTTATAATGTAATAGTATATATCGTTATACGTTATAACGTAATAGTATATAACGTTATACGTTACAACGTGATAGTATATAACGTTATACGTTATAACGTAATAGTATATAACGTTATACGTTATAACGTAAAAGTATATAACGTTACACGTTATAACGTAATAGTATATATCGTCATACGTTATAACATAATACTGCATAACGTTACACGTTGCATAGTAATACTATATAACGTTATACGTTATAACGTAATAGTATATAACGTTATACGTTATAACGTAATAGTATATAACATTATACGTTATAACGTAATACCATATAACGTTACACGTTGCATAGTAATACTATATAACGTTACACGCTCTATAGTAATACTTTTTAACGTTATCCGTCATAACGTATAAGTATACAACGTTATACGTTATATCATAATACTATATGGCGTTATAGTTTATAACGTAAAAATATGTAACGTTACACGTTCTATAGTAATACTATATAACGTCACAAGCTATATCGTAATACTATTTAACGTTATACGTTATAACGTAATAGTATATAACGTTATACGTTATAACGTAATAATATATAACATTATACGTTATAACGTAATACCATATAGCGTTACACGTTGTATAGTAATACTATATAACGTTACACGTTGCATAGTAATACTATCTAACGTTATACGTTGTATAGTAATACAATTTAACGTTATACGTTACAACGTAATAGTATATAACGTTATACGTTATGACGTAATAGCATAAAACGTTATACGTTATATCATAATAGTATATGGCGTTATAGTTTATAACAAGAAAGTATATGGCGTTATAGTTTATAACGTAAAAGTATATAACGTTACACGCTGTATAGTAATACTATTTAACCTTATACGTTATAACTTAATATTATATAACGTTATACGTTATACCGTAATCCTATATAACGTTACCCGTTGTATAGTAATACTATATAACGTTATACGTTGTATAGTAATACTACATAACGTTATACGTTATAACGTAATAGTATATAACATTATACGTTATAACGTAAAAGTATATAACGTTACACGTTATAACGTAATAGTATATATCGTCATACGTTATAACATAATACTGCATAACGTTACACGTCGCATAGTAATACTATATAACGTTATACGTTATAACGCAATAGTATATATCGTTATACGTTATAACGTAATAGTATATAACGTTATACGTTATAACGTAATAGTATATAACGTTATACGTTATAACGTAAAAGTATATAACGTTACACGTTATAACGTAATAGTATATATCGTCATACGTTATAACATAATACTGCATAACGTTACACGTTGCATAGTAATGCTATATAACGTTATACGTTGTATGGTAATACTACATAACGTTATACGTTATAACGTAATAGTATATAACGTTACACGTTATAACGTAATAGTATATATCGTCATACGTTATAACATAATACTGCATAACGTTACACGTCGCATAGTAATACTATATAATGTTATACGTTACAACGTAATAGTATATAACGTTATACGTTATAACGTAATAGTATATATCGTTATACGTTATAACGTAATAGTATATAACGTTATACGTTATAACGTAATAGTATATAACGTTATACGTTATAACGTAAAAGTATATAACGTTACACGTTATAACGTAATAGTATATATCGTCACACGTTATAACATAATACTGCATAACGTTACACGTCGCATAGTAATACTATATAACGTTATACGTTATAACGTAATAGTATATAACGTTATACGTTATAACGTAATAGTATATAACGTTATACGTTATAACGTGTAAGTATATAACGATACACGTTATAACGTAAAAGTATATAACGTTAGACGTTATAACGTAATAGTATATAACGTTATACGTTATAACGTAATAGCATATACCGTTATACGTTATAACGTGTAAGTATATAACGTTGCACGTTATAACGTAATAATATATATCGTCATACGTTATAACATAATACTGCATAACGTTACACGTTGCATAGTAATGCTATATAACGTTATACGTTGTATGGTAATACTACATAACGTTATACGTTATAACGTAATAGTATATAACGTTACACGTTATAACGTAATAGTATATATCGTCATACGTTATAACATAATACTGCATAACGTTACACGTCGCATAGTAATACTATATAATGTTATACGTTACAACGTAATAGTATATATCGTTATACGTTGTAACATAATAGTACATAACGTTATGCGTTATAGCGTAATAGTATATAACGTTATAGGTTAAAATGTAAGAGTATATAACATTAGACTTTATAACCTAATAGTATATAACGTTATACGTTATAACGTAATAGTATGTAACGTTATACGTTATAACGTAAAAGTATATATCGTTACACGTTATAACGTAATAGTATATATCGTCATACGTTATAACATAATACTGCACAACGTTACACGTTGCATAGTAATATCATATAACGTCACAAGCTGTATCGTAATACTATTCAACGTTATACGTTATAACGTAATACTATATAACGTTTCACGCTGTATAGTAATACTATTTAACCTTATGCGTTATAACTTAATAGTATATAACGTTATACGTTATACCGTAATACTATATAACGTTACCCGTTGTATAGTAATACTATATAACGTTATACGTTGTATAGTAATACTACATAACGTAATACGTTATAACGTAAATGTATATAACGTCATACGTTATATCGTAATAGTATATAATATTATACGTTATAACGTAATACCATATAACGTCACAAGCTGTATAGTAATACTATTTAACGCGATACGTTATAACGTAATAGTATATAACGTTATACGTTATAACGTAACTGTATATAACGTCATACGTTATATCGTAATACTATATATCGTTACCCGTTGTATAGTAATAATATATAACGTTGCACGTTGCATAGTAATACTATATATCGTTATACGTTATAACGTAATAGTATATATCGTCATACGTTATAACATAATACTGCATAACGTTACACGTTGCATAGTAATACTATATATCGTTATACGTTCTAACGTAATAGTATATAACGTTATACGTTATAACGTAATAGCATATAAGGTTATACGTTATAACGTGTAAGTATATAACGATACACGTTATAACGTAAAAGTATATAACGTTATACGTTGTAACGTAATAGTACATAACGTTATGCGTTATAGCGTAATAGTATATAACGTTATAGGTTATAATGTAAAAGAATATAACATTAGACTTTATAACGTAATAGTATATAACGTTATACGTTATAACATAATACTATATAACGTTATACGTTATAGCGTAATAGTATATATCGTTATACGTTATAACATAATACTGCATAACGTTACACGTCGCATAGTAATACTATATAACGTTATACGTTATAACGTAATAGTATATAACATTATACGTTATAACGTAAAAGTATATAACGTTATACGTTATACCGTAATACTATATAACGTTACCCGTTGTATAGTAATACTATATAACGTTATACGTTGTATAGTAATACTACATAACGTTATACGTTATAACGTAATAGTATATATCGTTATACGTTATAACGTAATAGTATATAACGTTATACGTTACAACGTGATAGTATATAACGTTATACGTTATAACGTAATAGTATATAACGTTATACGTTATAACGTAAAAGTATATAACGTTACACGTTATAACGTAATAGTATATATCGTCATACGTTATAACATAATACTGCATAACGTTACACGTTGCATAGTAATACTATATAACGTTATACGTTATAACGTAATAGTATATAACGTTATACGTTATAACGTAATAGTATATAACATTATACGTTATAACGTAATACCATATAACGTTACACGTTGCATAGTAATACTATATAACGTTACACGCTCTATAGTAATACTTTTTAACGTTATCCGTCATAACGTATAAGTATACAACGTTATACGTTATATCATAATACTATATGGCGTTATAGTTTATAACGTAAAAATATGTAACGTTACACGTTCTATAGTAATACTATATAACGTCACAAGCTATATCGTAATACTATTTAACGTTATACGTTATAACGTAATAGTATATAACGTTATACGTTATAACGTAATAATATATAACATTATACGTTATAACGTAATACCATATAGCGTTACACGTTGTATAGTAATACTATATAACGTTACACGTTGCATAGTAATACTATCTAACGTTATACGTTGTATAGTAATACAATTTAACGTTATACGTTACAACGTAATAGTATATAACGTTATACGTGATGACGTAATAGCATAAAACGTTATACGTTATATCATAATAGTATATGGCGTTATAGTTTATAACAAGAAAGTATATGGCGTTATAGTTTATAACGTAAAAGTATATAACGTTACACGTTGTATAGTAATACTATATAACGTCACAAGCTATATCGTAATACTATTTAACGTTATACGTTATAACGTAATACTATATAACGTTATACGTTATATCGTAATAGTACATAACGTTGAACGTTAAATCGTAATAGTATATAACGTTTTATGTTATACCGTAATACTATATAACGTTACACGTTATAACGTAATAGTATATAACGTTATACGTTATAACATATAAGTATATAACGTTACACGTTATACCGTAATACTATATAACGTTACCCGTTGTATAGTAATACTATATGACGTTATACGTTGTATAGTAATACTACATAACGTTATACCTTATAACGTAGCTGTATATAACGTCATACGTTATAACGTAATAGTATATAACATTATACGTTATAACGTAATACCATATAACGTCACAAGCTGTATAGTAATACTGTTTAACGTTATACGTTATAACGTGTAAGTATATAACGTTACACGTTATAACGTAAAAGTATGTAACGTTGCACGTTATAACGTAATAGTATATATCGTCATACGTTATAACATAATACTGCATAACGTTACACGTCGCATAGTAATACTATATAACGTTATACGTTAAAACGTAATAGTATATAACGTTATACGTTATAACGTAATAGTATATATCGTTATACGTTATAACGTAATGGTATATAACATTATACGTTATAACGTAATACTATATAACGTTACACGCTGTATAGTAATACTATTTAACCTTATACGTTATAACTTAATATTATATAACGTTATACGTTATACCGTAATCCTATATAACGTTACCCGTTGTATAGTAATACTATATGACGTTATACGTTGTATAGTAATACTACATAACGTTATACCTTATAACGTAGCTGTATATAACGTCATACGTTATAACGTAATAGTATATAACATTATACGTTATAACGTAATACCATATAACGTCACAAGCTATATAGTAATACTGTTTAACGTTATACGTTATAACGTGTAAGTATATAACGTTACACGTTATAACGTAAAAGTATGTAACGTTGCACGTTATAACGTAATAGTATATATCGTCATACGTTATAACATAATACTGCATAACGTTACACGTCGCATAGTAATACTATATAACGTTATACGTTAAAACGTAATAGTATATAACGTTATACGTTATAACGTAATAGTATATATCGTTATACGTTATAACGTAATGGTATATAACATTATACGTTATAACGTAATACTATATAACGTTACACGCTGTATAGTAATACTATTTAACCTTATACGTTATAACTTAATATTATATAACGTTATACGTTATACCGTAATCCTATATAACGTTACCCGTTGTATAGTAATACTATATAACGTTATACGTTGTATAGTAATACTACATAACGTTATACGTTATAACGTAATAGTATATAACATTATACGTTATAACGTAAAAGTATATAACGTTACACGTTATAACGTAATAGTATATATCGTCATACGTTATAACATAATACTGCATAACGTTACACGTCGCATAGTAATACTATATAACGTTATACGTTATAACGCAATAGTATATATCGTTATACGTTATAACGTAATAGTATATAACGTTATACGTTATAACGTAATAGTATATAACGTTATACGTTATAACGTAAAAGTATATAACGTTACACGTTATAACGTAATAGTATATATCGTCATACGTTATAACATAATACTGCATAACGTTACACGTTGCATAGTAATGCTATATAACGTTATACGTTGTATGGTAATACTACATAACGTTATACGTTATAACGTAATAGTATATAACGTTACACGTTATAACGTAATAGTATATATCGTCATACGTTATAACATAATACTGCATAACGTTACACGTCGCATAGTAATACTATATAATGTTATACGTTACAACGTAATAGTATATAACGTTATACGTTATAACGTAATAGTATATATCGTTATACGTTATAACGTAATAGTATATAACGTTATACGTTATAACGTAATAGTATATAACGTTATACGTTATAACGTAAAAGTATATAACGTTACACGTTATAACGTAATAGTATATATCGTCACACGTTATAACATAATACTGCATAACGTTACACGTCGCATAGTAATACTATATAACGTTATACGTTATAACGTAATAGTATATAACGTTATACGTTATAACGTAATAGTATATAACGTTATACGTTATAACGTGTAAGTATATAACGATACACGTTATAACGTAAAAGTATATAACGTTAGACGTTATAACGTAATAGTATATAACGTTATACGTTATAACGTAATAGCATATACCGTTATACGTTATAACGTGTAAGTATATAACGTTGCACGTTATAACGTAATAATATATATCGTCATACGTTATAACATAATACTATATAACGTTACACGTTGCATAGTAGTACTATATATCGTTATACGTTGTAACATAATAGTACATAACGTTATGCGTTATAGCGTAATAGTATATAACGTTATAGGTTAAAATGTAAGAGTATATAACATTAGACTTTATAACCTAATAGTATATAACGTTATACGTTATAACGTAATAGTATGTAACGTTATACGTTATAACGTAAAAGTATATATCGTTACACGTTATAACGTAATAGTATATATCGTCATACGTTATAACATAATACTGCACAACGTTACACGTTGCATAGTAATATCATATAACGTCACAAGCTGTATCGTAATACTATTCAACGTTATACGTTATAACGTAATACTATATAACGTTATACGTTGTATAGTAATACTACATAACGTTATACGTTATAACGAAATACCATATAACGTTAAAAGTTGTATAGTAATACTATATAATGTTACACGCTGTATAGTAATACTATTTAACGTTATACGTTATATCGTAATGGTACATAACGTTATACGTTATATCGTAATAGTATATAACGTTACACGTTATAACGTACTTGTATATAACGTCATACGTTATAACATAATACTATGTAACGTTACACGTTGCATAGTAATACTATATAACGTTATACGTTGTAACGCAATAGTACATAACGTTATACGTTATAACGTAATAGTCTATAGCGTTATACGTTACAACGTAATAGTATATATCGTTATACGTTATAACGTAATAGTCTATAGCGTTACACGTTACAACGTAATAGTATATATCGTTATACGTTATAACGTAATAGTATATAAAATTATACGTTATAACGTAATACTATATAACGTTACACGCTGTATAGTAATACTATTTAACCTTATACGTTATAACTTAATAGTTATACGTTATACCGTAATACTATATAACGTTACCCGTTGTATAGTAATACTATATAACGTTATACGTTGTACAGTAATACTACATAACGTAATACGTTTTAACGTAACTGTATATAACGTCATACGTTATAACGTAATAGTATATAACATTATACGTTATAACGTAATACCATATAACGTCATAAGCTGTATAGTAATACTATTTAACGTTATACGTTATAACGTAATAGTATATAACATTATACGTTATAACGTAATACTATATAACATTATACGTTATAACGTAATACCATATAACGTCACAAGCTGTATAGTAATACTGTTTAACGTTATACTTTATAACGTGTAAGTATATAACGTTACACGTTATAACGTAAAAGTATGTAACGTTGCACGTTATAACGTAATAGTATATATCGTCATACGTTATAACATAATACTGCATAACGTTACACGTCGCATAGTAATACTATATAACGTTATACGTTAAAACGTATTAGTATATAACGTTATACGTTATAACGTAATAGTATATATCGTTATACGTTATAACGTAATGGTATATAACATTATACGTTATAACGTAATACTATATAACGTTACACGCTGTATAGTAATACTATATAACCTTATACGTTATAACTTAATATTATATAACGTTATACGTTATACCGTAATACTATATAACGTTACCCGTTGTATAGTAATACTATATAACGTTATACGTTGTATAGTAATACTACATAACGTTATCCGTTATAACGTAATAGCATATAACATTATACGTTATAACGTAAAAGTATATAACGTTACACGTTATAACGTAATAGTATATATCGTCATACGTTATAACATAATACTGCATAACGATACACGTCGCATAGTAATACTATATAACGTTATACGTTATAATGTAATAGTATATAACGTTATACGTTATAACGTAATGGTATATATCGTTATACGTTATAACGTAATAGTATATAACATTATACGTTATAACGTAATAGTATATAACGTTATACGTTATAACGTAATAATATATAACATTATACGTTATAACGTAATACCATATAGCGTTATACGTTATAACGTGTAAGTATACAACGATACACGTTATAACGTAAAAGTATATAACGTTAGACGTTATAACGTAATAGTATATATCGTCATACGTTATAACATAACGCTGCATAACGTTACACGTCGCATAGTAATACTATATAACGTTATACGTTATAACGTAATAGTATATAACGTTATACGTTATAACGTAATAGTATATAACGTTATACGTTATAACGTAATGGTATATATCGTTATACGTTATAACGTAATAGTATATAACATTATACGTTATAACGTAATAGTATATATCGTCATACGTTATAACATAATACTGCATGACGTTGCACGTTGCATAGTAATACTATATAACGTTAAACGTTATAATGTAATAGTATATAACGTTATACGTTACAACGTAATAGTATATAACATTATACGTTATAACGTAATACCATATAACGTTACACGTTGCATAGTAATACTATATAACGTTACACGCTGTATAGTAATACTTTTTAACGTTATACGTTATAACGTAATAGTATATAACGTTATACGTTATATCATAATACTATATGGCGTTATAGTTTATAACGTAAAAATATGTAACGTTACACGTTGTATAGTAATACTATATAACGTCACAAGCTATATCGTAATACTATTTAACGTTAGACGTTATAACGTAATGGTATATAACGTTATACGTTATAACGTAATAGCATATACCGTTATACGTTATAACGTGTAAGTATATAACGTTGCATGTTATAACGTAATAATATATATCGTCATACGTTATAACGTAATACTATATAACGTTACACGTTGCATAGTAATACTATATAACGTTATACGTTGTAACGCAATAGTACATAACGTTATACGTTATATCGTAATAGTATATAACGTTATACGTTATAACGTAATAGTCTATAACGTTATACGTTATAACGTAATAGTATATCACGTTGCACGTTGTATAGTAATATTATATAATGTTACAAGCTGTATAGTAATACTATTTAACGTTACACGTTATAACGTAATAGTATATAAAGTTATACGTTATAACGTAATAGTATATAACGTTATACGTTATAACGTAATAGTATATAACGTTATACGTTATAACGTAATAGTCTATAACGTTATACGTTATAACGTAATACTATATAACGTTTCACGCTGTATAGTAATACTATTTAACCTTATACGTTATAACTTAATAGTATATAACGTTATACGTTATACCGTAATACTATATAACGTTACCCGTTGTATAGTAATACTATATAACGTTATACGTTGTATAGTAATACTACATAACGTAATACGTTATAACGTAAATGTATATAACGTCATACGTTATATCGTAATAGTATATAATATTATACGTTATAACGTAATACCATATAACGTCACAAGCTGTATAGTAATACTATTTAACGCGATACGTTATAACGTAATAGTATATAACGTTATACGTTATAACGTAACTGTATATAACGTCATACGTTATATCGTATACTATATATCGTTACCCGTTGTATAGTAATAATATATAACGTTGCACGTTGCATAGTAATACTATATATCGTTATACGTTATAACGTAATAGTATATATCGTCATACGTTATAACATAATACTGCATAACGTTACACGTTGCATAGTAATACTATATATCGTTATACGTTCTAACGTAATAGTATATAACGTTATACGTTATAACGTAATAGCATATAAGGTTATACGTTATAACGTGTAAGTATATAACGATACACGTTATAACGTAAAAGTATATAACGTTATACGTTGTAACGTAATAGTACATAACGTTATGCGTTATAGCGTAATAGTATATAACGTTATAGGTTATAATGTAAAAGAATATAACATTAGACTTTATAACGTAATAGTATATAACGTTATACGTTATAACATAATACTATATAACGTTATACGTTATAGCGTAATAGTATATATCGTTATACGTTATAACATAATACTGCATAACGTTACACGTCGCATAGTAATACTATATAACGTTATACGTTATAACGTAATAGTATATAACATTATACGTTATAACGTAAAAGTATATAACTTTATACGTTATACCGTAATACTATATAACGTTACCCGTTGTATAGTAATACTATATAACGTTATACGTTGTATATTAATACTACATAACGTTATACGTTATAACGTAATAGTATATATCGTTATACGTTATAACGTAATAGTATATAACGTTATACGTTACAACGTGATAGTATATAACGTTATACGTTATAACGTAATAGTATATAACGTTATACGTTATAACGTAAAAGTATATAACGTTACACGTTATAACGTAATAGTATATATCGTCATACGTTATAACATAATACTGCATAACGTTACACGTTGCATAGTAATACTATATAACGTTATACGTTATAACGTAATAGTATATAACGTTATACGTTATAACGTAATAGTATATAACATTATACGTTATAACGTAATACCATATAACGTTACACGTTGCATAGTAATACTATATAACGTTACACGCTCTATAGTAATACTTTTTAACGTTATCCGTCATAACGTATAAGTATACAACGTTATACGTTATATCATAATACTATATGGCGTTATAGTTTATAACGTAAAAATATGTAACGTTACACGTTCTATAGTAATATTATATAACGTCACAAGCTATATCGTAATACTATTTAACGTTATACGTTATAACATAATAGTATATAACGTTATACGTTATAACGTAATAATATATAACATTATACGTTATAACGTAATACCATATAGCGTTACACGTTGTATAGTAATACTATATAACGTTACACGTTGCATAGTAATACTATCTAACGTTATACGTTGTATAGTAATACTATTTAACGTTATACGTTACAACGTAATAGTATATAACGTTATATGTTATGACGTAATAGCATAAAACGTTATACGTTATATCATAATAGTATATGGCGTTATAGTTTATAACGTGAAAGTATATGGCGTTATAGTTTATAACGTAAAAGTATATAACGTTACACGTTGTATAGTAATACTATATAACGTCACAAGCTATATCGTAATACTATTTAACGTTATACGTTATAACGTAATACTATATAACGTTATACGTTATATCGTAATAGTACATAACGTTGAACGTTAAATCGTAATAGTATATAACGTTTTATGTTATACCGTAATACTATATAACGTTACACGTTATAACGTAATAGTATATAACGTTATACGTTATATCATATAAGTATATAACGTTACACGTTATACCGTAATACTACATAACGTTACCCGTTGTATAGTAATACTATATGACGTTATACGTTGTATAGTAATACTACATAACGTTATACCTTATAACGTAACTGTATATAACGTCATACGTTATAACGTAATAGTATATAACATTATACGTTATAACGTAATACCATATAACGTCACAAGCTGTATAGTAATACTATTTAACGTTATACGTTATAACGTGTAAGTATATAACGTTACACGTTATAACGTAAAAGTATGTAACGTTGCACGTTATAACGTAATAGTATATATCGTCATACGTTATAACATAATACTGCATAACGTTACACGTCGCATAGTAATACTATATAACGTTATACGTTAAAACGTAATAGTATATAACGTTATACGTTATAACGTAATAGTATATATCGTTATACGTTATAACGTAATGGTATATAACATTATACGTTATAACGTAATACTATATAACGTTACACGCTGTATAGTAATACTATTTAACCTTATACGTTATAACTTAATATTATATAACGTTATACGTTATACCGTAATCCTATATAACGTTACCCGTTGTATAGTAATACTATATAACGTTATACGTTGTATAGTAATACTACATAACGTTATACGTTATAACGTAATAGTATATAACATTATACGTTATAACGTAAAAGTATATAACGTTACACGTTATAACGTAATAGTATATATCGTCATACGTTATAACATAATACTGCATAACGTTACACGTCGCATAGTAATACTATATAACGTTATACGTTATAACGCAATAGTATATATCGTTATACGTTATAACGTAATAGTATATAACGTTATACGTTATAACGTAATAGTATATAACGTTATACGTTATAACGTAAAAGTATATAACGTTACACGTTATAACGTAATAGTATATATCGTCATACGTTATAACATAATACTGTATAACGTTACACGTTGCATAGTAATGCTATATAACGTTATACGTTGTATGGTAATACTACATAACGTTATACGTTATAACGTAATAGTATATAACGTTACACGTTATAACGTAATAGTATATATCGTCATACGTTATAACATAATACTGCATAACGTTACACGTCGCATAGTAATACTATATAATGTTATACGTTACAACGTAATAGTATATAACGTTATACGTTATAACGTAATAGTATATATCGTTATACGTTATAACGTAATAGTATATAACGTTATACGTTATAACGTAATAGTATATAACGTTATACGTTATAACGTAAAAGTATATAACGTTACACGTTATAACGTAATAGTATATATCGTCACACGTTATAACATAATACTGCATAACGTTACACGTCGCATAGTAATACTATATAACGTTATACGTTATAACGTAATAGTATATAACGTTATACGTTATAACGTAATAGTATATAACGTTATACGTTATAACGTGTAAGTATATAACGATACACGTTATAACGTAAAAGTATATAACGTTAGACGTTATAACGTAATAGTATATAACGTTATACGTTATAACGTAATAGCATATACCGTTATACGTTATAACGTGTAAGTATATAACGTTGCACGTTATAACGTAATAATATATATCGTCATACGTTATAACATAATACTATATAACGTTACACGTTGCATAGTAGTACTATATATCGTTATACGTTGTAACATAATAGTACATAACGTTATGCGTTATAGCGTAATAGTATATAACGTTATAGGTTAAAATGTAAGAGTATATAACATTAGACTTTATAACCTAATAGTATATAACGTTATACGTTATAACGTAATAGTATGTAACGTTATACGTTATAACGTAAAAGTATATATCGTTACACGTTATAACGTAATAGTATATATCGTCATACGTTATAACATAATACTGCACAACGTTACACGTTGCATAGTAATATCATATAACGTCACAAGCTGTATCGTAATACTATTCAACGTTATACGTTATAACGTAATACTATATAACGTTATACGTTGTATAGTAATACTACATAACGTTATACGTTATAACGAAATAGCATATAACGTTAAAAGTTGTATAGTAATACTATATAATGTTACACGCTGTATAGTAATACTATTTAACGTTATACGTTATATCGTAATGGTACATAACGTTATACGTTATATCGTAATAGTATATAACGTTACACGTTATAACGTACTTGTATATAACGTCATACGTTATAACATAATACTATGTAACGTTACACGTTGCATAGTAATACTATATAACGTTATACGTTGTAACGCAATAGTACATAACGTTATACGTTATAACGTAATAGTCTATAGCGTTATACGTTACAACGTAATAGTATATATCGTTATACGTTATAACGTAATAGTCTATAGCGTTATACGTTACAACGTAATAGTATATATCGTTATACGTTATAACGTAATAGTATATAAAATTATACGTTATAACGTAATACTATATAACGTTACACGCTGTATAGTAATACTATTTAACCTTATACGTTATAACTTAATAGTTATACGTTATACCGTAATACTATATAACGTTACCCGTTGTATAGTAATACTATATAACGTTATACGTTGTACAGTAATACTACATAACGTAATACGTTTTAACGTAACTGTATATAACGTCATACGTTATAACGTAATAGTATATAACATTATACGTTATAACGTAATACCATATAACGTCATAAGCTGTATAGTAATACTATTTAACGTTATACGTTATAACGTAATAGTATATAACATTATACGTTATAACGTAATACTATATAACATTATACGTTATAACGTAATACCATATAACGTCACAAGCTGTATAGTAATACTGTTTAACGTTATACGTTATAACGTGTAAGTATATAACGTTACACGTTATAACGTAAAAGTATGTAACGTTGCACGTTATAACGTAATAGTATATATCGTCATACGTTATAACATAATACTGCATAACGTTACACGTCGCATAGTAATACTATATAACGTTATACGTTAAAACGTAATAGTATATAACGTTATACGTTATAACGTAATAGTATATATCGTTATACGTTATAACGTAATGGTATATAACATTATACGTTATAACGTAATACTATATAACGTTACACGCTGTATAGTAATACTATATAACCTTATACGTTATAACTTAATATTATATAACGTTATACGTTATACCGTAATACTATATAACGTTACCCGTTGTATAGTAATACTATATAACGTTATACGTTGTATAGTAATACTACATAACGTTATCCGTTATAACGTAATAGCATATAACATTATACGTTATAACGTAAAAGTATATAACGTTACACGTTATAACGTAATAGTATATATCGTCATACGTTATAACATAATACTGCATAACGATACACGTCGCATAGTAATACTATATAACGTTATACGTTATAACGTAATAGTATATAACGTTATACGTTATAATGTAAGAGTATATAACATTAGACTTTATAACGTCATAGTATATAACGTTATACGTTATAACATAATAGTATATAACGTTATACGTTATAACGTAATAGTATGTAACGTTATACGTTACAACGTAATAGTATATATCGTTATACGTTATAACGCAATAGTCTATAGCGTTATACGTTACAACGTAATAGTATATATCGTTATACGTTATAACGTAATAGTCTATAGCGTTATACGTTACAACGTAATAGTATATATCGTTATACGTTATAACGTAATAGTATATAAAATTATACGTTATAACGTAATACTATATAACGTTACACGCTGTATAGTAATACTATTTAACCTTATACGTTATAACTTAATAGTTATACGTTATACCGTAATACTATATAACGTTACCCGTTGTATAGTAATACTATATAACGTTATACGTTGTACAGTAATACTACATAACGTAATACGTTATAACGTAACTGTATATAACGTCATACGTTATAACGTAATAGTATATAACATTATACGTTATAACGTAATACCATATAACGTCATAAGCTGTATAGTAATACTATTTAACGTTATACGTTATAACGTAATAGTATATAACATTATACGTTATAACGTAATACTATATAACGTTACACGCTGTATAGTAATACTATTTAACCTTATACGTTATAACGTAATACCATATAACGTTACACGTTGTATAGTAATACTATATAACGTTACACGCTGTATAGTAGTACTATTTAACGTTATACGTTATAACGTAATAGTATATAACGGTATACGTTATAACGTAATAGTATATAACGTTATACGTTATAACGTAATAGCATATACCGTTATACGTTATAACGTGTAAGTATATAACGTTACACGTTATAACGTAAAAGTATGTAACGTTGCACGTTATAACGTAATAGTATATATCGTCATACGTTATAACATAATACTATATGACGTTACACGTTGCATAGCAGCACTATATATCGTTATACGTTGTATGGTAATACTACATAACGTTATACGTTATATCGTAATAGTACATAACGTTGAACGTTAAATCGTAATAGTATATAACGTTTTATGTTATACCGTAATACTATATAACGTTACACGTTATAACGTAATAGTATATAACGTTATACGTTATACCGTAATACTATATAACGTTACCCGTTGTATAGTAATACTATATAACGTTATACGTTGTATAGTAATACTATATAACGTTATACGTTGTATAGTAATACTACATAACGTTATACGTTATAACGTAATAGTATATAACATTATACGTTATAACGTAAAAGTATATAACGTTACACGTTATGACGTAATAGTATATATCGTCATACGTTATAACATAATACTGCATAACGTTACACGTCGCATAGTAATACTATATAACGTTATACGTTATAACGTAATAGTATATAACGTTATACGTTATAACGTAATAGTATATATCGTTATACGTTATAACGTAATAGTATATAACGTTATACGTTATAACGTAAAAGTATATAACGTTACACGTTATAACGTAATAGTATATATCGTCATACGTTATAACATAATACTGCATAACGTTACACGTTGCATAGTAATGCTATATAACGTTATACGTTGTATGGTAATACTACATAACGTTATACGTTATAACGTAATAGTATATAACGTTACACGTTATAACGTAATAGTATATATCGTCATACGTTATAACATAATACTGCATAACGTTACACGTCGCATAGTAATACTATATAATGTTATACGTTACAACGTAATAGTATATAACGTTATACGTTATAACGTAATAGTATATATCGTTATACGTTATAACGTAATAGTATATAACGTTATACGTTATAACGTAATAGTATATAACGTTATACGTTATAACGTAAAAGTATATAACGTTACACGTTATAACGTAATAGTATATATCGTCACACGTTATAACATAATACTGCATAACGTTACACGTCGCATAGTAATACTATATAACGTTATACGTTATAATGTAATAGTATATAACGTTATACGTTATAACGTAATAGTATATAACGTTATACGTTATAACGTGTAAGTATATAACGATACACGTTATAACGTAAAAGTATATAACGTTAGACGTTATAACGTAATAGTATATAACGTTATACGTTATAACGTAATAGCATATACCGTTATACGTTATAACGTGTAAGTATATAACGTTGCACGTTATAACGTAATAATATATATCGTCATACGTTATAACATAATACTATATAACGTTACACGTTGCATAGTAGTACTATATATCGTTATACGTTGTAACGTAATAGTACATAACGTTATGCGTTATAGCGTAATAGTATATAACGTTATAGGTTAAAATGTAAGAGTATATAACATTAGACTTTATAACCTAATAGTATATAACGTTATACGTTATAACGTAATAGTATGTAACGTTATACGTTATAACGTAAAAGTATATATCGTTACACGTTATAACGTAATAGTATATATCGTCATACGTTATAACATAATACTGCACAACGTTACACGTTGCATAGTAATATCATATAACGTCACAAGCTGTATCGTAATACTATTCAACGTTATACGTTATAACGTAATACTATATAACGTTATACGTTGTATAGTAATACTACATAACGTTATACGTTATAACGAAATAGCATATAACGTTAAAAGTTGTATAGTAATACTATATAATGTTACACGCTGTATAGTAATACTATTTAACGTTATACGTTATATCGTAATGGTACATAACGTTATACGTTATATCGTAATAGTATATAACGTTACACGTTATAACGTACTTGTATATAACGTCATACGTTATAACATAATACTATGTAACGTTACACGTTGCATAGTAATACTATATAACGTTATACGTTGTAACGCAATAGTACATAACGTTATACGTTATAACGTAATAGTCTATAGCGTTATACGTTACAACGTAATAGTATATATCGTTATACGTTATAACGTAATAGTATATAAAATTATACGTTATAACGTAATACTATATAACGTTACACGCTGTATAGTAATACTATTTAACCTTATACGTTATAACTTAATAGTTATACGTTATACCGTAATACTATATAACGTTACCCGTTGTATAGTAATACTATATAACGTTATACGTTGTACAGTAATACTACATAACGTAATACGTTTTAACGTAACTGTATATAACGTCATACGTTATAACGTAATAGTACATAACATTATACGTTATAACGTAATACCATATAACGTCATAAGCTGTATAGTAATACTATTTAACGTTATACGTTATAACGTAATAGTATATAACATTATACGTTATAACGTAATACTATATAACATTATACGTTATAACGTAATACTATATAACGTCACAAGCTGTATAGTAATACTGTTTAACGTTATACGTTATAACGTGTAAGTATATAACGTTACACGTTATAACGTAAAAGTATGTAACGTTGCACGTTATAACGTAATAGTATATATCGTCATACGTTATAACATAATACTGCATAACGTTACACGTCGCATAGTAATACTATATAACGTTATACGTTAAAACGTAATAGTATATAACGTTATACGTTATAACGTAATAGTATATATCGTTATACGTTATAACGTAATGGTATATAACATTATACGTTATAACGTAATACTATATAACGTTACACGCTGTATAGTAATACTATATAACCTTATACGTTATAACTTAATATTATATAACGTTATACGTTATACCGTAATACTATATAACGTTACCCGTTGTATAGTAATACTATATAACGTTATACGTTGTATAGTAATACTACATAACGTTATCCGTTATAACGTAATAGCATATAACATTATACGTTATAACGTAAAAGTATATAACGTTACACGTTATAACGTAATAGTATATATCGTCATACGTTATAACATAATACTGCATAACGATACACGTCGCATAGTAATACTATATAACGTTATACGTTATAACGTAATAGTATATATCGTTATACGTTATAACGTAATAGTATATAACGTTATACGTTATAACGTAATAGTATATAACGTTATACGTTATAACGTAAAAGTATATAACGTTACACGTTATAACGTTATAGTATATATCGTCATACGTTATAACATAATACTGCATAACGTTACACGTCGCATAGTAATACTATATAACGTTATACGTTATAACGTAATAGTATATAACGTTATACGTTATAATGTAAGAGTATATAACATTAGACTTTATAACGTCATAGTATATAACGTTATACGTTATAACGTAATAGTATATAACGTTATACGTTATAACGTAATAGTATGTAACGTTATACGTTACAACGTAATAGTATATATCGTTATACGTTATAACGCAATAGTCTATAGCGTTATACGTTACAACGTAATAGTATATATCGTTATACGTTATAACGTAATAGTCTATAGCGTTATACGTTACAACGTAATAGTATATATCGTTATACGTTATAACGTAATAGTATATAAAATTATACGTTATAACGTAATACTATATAACGTTACACGCTGTATAGTAATACTATTTAACCTTATACGTTATAACTTAATAGTTATACGTTATACCGTAATACTATATAACGTTACCCGTTGTATAGTAATACTATATAACGTTATACGTTGTACAGTAATACTACATAACGTAATACGTTATAACGTAACTGTATATAACGTCATACGTTATAACGTAATAGTATATAACATTATACGTTATAACGTAATACCATATAACGTCATAAGCTGTATAGTAATACTATTTAACGTTATACGTTATAACGTAATAGTATATAACATTATACGTTATAACGTAATACTATATAACGTTACACGCTGTATAGTAATACTATTTAACCTTATACGTTATAACGTAATACCATATAACGTTACACGTTGTATAGTAATACTATATAACGTTACACGCTGTATAGTAGTACTATTTAACGTTATACGTTATAACGTAATAGTATATAACGGTATACGTTATAACGTAATAGTATATAACGTTATACGTTATAACGTAATAGCATATACCGTTATACGTTATAACGTGTAAGTATATAACGTTACACGTTATAACGTAAAAGTATGTAACGTTGCACGTTATAACGTAATAGTATATATCGTCATACGTTATAACATAATACTATATGACGTTACACGTTGCATAGCAGCACTATATATCGTTATACGTTGTATGGTAATACTACATAACGTTATACGTTATATCGTAATAGTACATAACGTTGAACGTTAAATCGTAATAGTATATAACGTTTTATGTTATACCGTAATACTATATAACGTTACACGTTATAACGTAATAGTATATAACGTTATACGTTATACCGTAATACTATATAACGTTACCCGTTGTATAGTAATACTATATAACGTTATACGTTGTATAGTAATACTACATAACGTTATACGTTATAACGCAATAGCATATAACGTTATACGTTATAACGTAATAGTATATGACGTTATAGGTTATAGCGTAATACTATATAACGTTACCCGTTGTATAGTAATACTATATAACGTTATACGTTGTATAGTAATACTATATAACGTTATACGTTGTATAGTAATACTACATAACGTTATACGTTATAACGTAATAGTATATAACATTATACGTTATAACGTAATAGTATATATCGTTATACGTTATAACGTAATAGTATATATCTTCATACGTTATAACATAATACTGCATAACGTTACACGTTGCATAGTAATACTATATAACGTTACACGCTGTATAGTAATACTTTTTAACGTTATACGTTATAACGTAATAGTATATAACGTTATACGTTATATCATAATACTATATGGCGTTATAGTTTATAACGTAAAAATATGTAACGTTACACGTTGTATAGTAATACTATATAACGTCACAAGCTATATCGTAATACTATTTAACGTTATACGTTATAACGTAATAGTATATAACGTTATACGTTATAACGTAATAATATATAACATTATACGTTATAACGTAACTGTATATAACGTCATACGTTATATCGTAATACTATATATAGTTACCCGTTGTATAGTAATAATATATAACGTTTCACGTTGCATAGTAATACTATATATCGTTATACGTTATAACGTAATAGTATATATCGTCATACGTTATAACATAATACTGCATAACGTTACACGTTGCATGGTAATACTATATATCGTTATACGTTCTAACGTAATAGTATATAACGTTATACGTTATAACGTAATAGCATATAAGGTTATACGTTATAACGTGTAAGTATATAACGATACACGTTATAACGTAAAAGTATATAACGTTATACGTTGTAACGTAATAGTACATAACGTTATGCGTTATAGCGTAATAGTATATAACGTTATAGGTTATAATGTAAAAGAATATAACATTAGACTTTATAACGTAATAGTATATAACGTTATACGTTATAACATAATACTATATAACGTTATACGTTATAGCGTAATAGTATATATCGTTATACGTTATAACATAATACTGCATAACGTTACACGTCGCATAGTAATACTATATAACGTTATACGTTATAACGTAATAGTATATAACATTATACGTTATAACGTAAAAGTATATAACGTTATACGTTATACCGTAATACTATATAACGTTACCCGTTGTATAGTAATACTATATAACGTTATACGTTGTATAGTAATACTACATAACGTTATACGTTATAACGTAATAGTATATATCGTTATACGTTATAACGTAATAGTATATAACGTTATACGTTACAACGTGATAGTATATAACGTTATACGTTATAACGTAATAGTATATAACGTTATACGTTATAACGTAAAAGTATATAACGTTACACGTTATAACGTAATAGTATATATCGTCATACGTTATAACATAATACTGCATAACGTTACACGTTGCATAGTAATACTATATAACGTTATACGTTATAACGTAATAGTATATAACGTTATACGTTATAACGTAATAGTATATAACATTATACGTTATAACGTAATACCATATAACGTTACACGTTGCATAGTAATACTATATAACGTTACACGCTCTATAGTAATACTTTTTAACGTTATCCGTTATAACGTATAAGTATATAACGTTATACGTTATATCATAATACTATATGGCGTTATAGTTTATAACGTAAAAATATGTAACGTTACACGTTCTATAGTAATACTATATAACGTCACAAGCTATATCGTAATACTATTTAACGTTATACGTTATAACGTAATAGTATATAACGTTATACGTTATAACGTAATAATATATAACATTATACGTTATAACGTAATACCATATAGCGTTACACGTTGTATAGTAATACTATATAACGTTACACGTTGCATAGTAATACTATCTCACGTTATACGTTGTATAGTAATACTATTTAACGTTATACGTTACAACGTAATAGTATATAACGTTATACGTTATGACGTAATAGCATAAAACGTTATACGTTATACCGTAATACTATATAACGTTACCCGTTGTATAGTAATACTATATAACGTTATACGTTGTATAGTAATACTACATAACGTTATACGTTATAACGTAATAGTATATAACATTATACGTCATAACGTAAAAGTATATAACGTTACACGTTATAACGTAATAGTATATATCGTCATACGTTATAACATAATACTGCATAACGTTACACGTCGCATAGTAATACTATATAACGTTATACGTTATAACGCAATAGTATATATCGTTATACGTTATAACGTAATAGTATATAACGTTATACGTTATAACGTAATAGTATATAACGTTATACGTTATAACGTAAAAGTATATAACGTTACACGTTATAACGTAATAGTATATATCGTCATACGTTATAACATAATACTGCATAACGTTACACGTCGCATAGTAATACTATATAATGTTATACGTTACAACGTAATAGTATATAACGTTATACGTTATAACGTAATAGTATATATCGTTATACGTTATAACGTAATAGTATATAACGTTATACGTTATAACGTAATAGTATATAACGTTATACGTTAGAACGTAAAAGTATATAACGTTACACGTTATAACGTAATAGTATATATCGTCACACGTTATAACATAATACTGCATAACGTTACACGTCGCATAGTAATACTATATAACGTTATACGTTATAACGTAATAGTATATAACGTTATACGTTATAACGTAATAGTATATAACGTTATACGTTATAACGTGTAAGTATATAACGATACACGTTATAACGTAAAAGTATATAACGTTAGACGTTATAACGTAATAGTATATAACGTTATACGTTATAACGTAATAGCATATACCGTTATACGTTATAACGTGTAAGTATATAACGTTGCACGTTATAACGTAATAATATATATCGTCATACGTTATAACATAATACTACATAACGTTACACGTTGCATAGTAGTACTATATATCGTTATACGTTGTAACGAAATAGTACATAACGTTATGCGTTATAGCGTAATAGTATATAACGTTATAGGTTAAAATGTAAGAGTATATAACATTAGACTTTATAACGTAATAGTATATAACATTATACGTTATAACGTAATAGTATGTAACGTTATACGTTATAACGTAAAAGTATATATCGTTACACGTTATAACGTAATAGTATATATCGTCATACGTTATAACATAATACTGCACAACGTTACACGTTGCATAGTAATATCATATAACGTCACAAGCTGTATCGTAATACTATTTAACGTTATACGTTATAACGTAATACTATATAACGTTATACGTTGTATAGTAATACTACATAACGTTATACGTTATAACGAAATAGCATATAACGTTAAAAGTTGTATAGTAATACTATATAATGTTACACGCTGTATAGTAATACTATTTAACGTTATACGTTATATCGTAATGGTACATAACGTTATACGTTATATCGTAATAGTATATAACGTTACACGTTATAACGTACTTGTATATAACGTCATACGTTATAACATAATACTATATAACGTTACACGTTGCATAGTAATACTATATAACGTTATACGTTGTAACGCAATAGTACATAACGTTATACGTTATAACGTAATAATCTATAGCGTTATACGTTACAACGTAATAGTATATATCGTTGTACGTTATAACGTAATAGTCTATAGCGTTATACGTTACAACGTAATAGTATATATCGTTATACGTTATAACGTAATAGTATATAAAATTATACGTTATAACGTAATACTATATAACGTTACACGCTGTATAGTAATACTATTTAACCTTATACGTTATAACGTAATAGTATATAACATTATACGTTATAACGTAATACTATATAACGTTACACGCTGTATAGTAATACTATTTAACCTTATACGTTATAAGGAAATACCATATAACGTTACACGTTGTATAGTAATACTATATAACGTTACACGCTGTATAGTAGTACTATTTAACGTTATACGTTATAACGTAATAGTATATAACGGTATACGTTATAACGTAATAGTATATAACGTTATACGTTATAACGTAATAGCATATACCGTTATTCGTTATAACGTGTAAGTATATAACGTTACACGTTATAACGTAAAAGTATGTAACGTTGCACGTTATAACGTAATAGTATATATCGTCATACGTTATAACATAATACTATATGACGTTACACGTTGCATAGCAGCACTATATATCGTTATACGTTGTAACGTAATAGTACATAACGTTATGCGTTATAGCATAACAGTATATAACGTTATAGGTTATAACGTAAAAGTATATAACGTTATACGTTATAACGTAATAGTATATATCGTCATACGTTATAACATAATACTGCATAACGTTACACGTTGTATAGTAATACTATATAACGTTATACGTTGTATAGTAATTCTACATAACGTTATACGTTATAACGTAATAGTATATAACATTATACGTTATAACGTAAAAGTATATAACGTTACACGTTATAACGTAATAGTATATATCGTCATACGTTATAACATAATACTGCATAACGTTACACGTCGCATAGTAATACTATATAACGTTATACGTTATAACGTAATAGTATATAACGTTATACGTTATAAGGTAATAGTATATATCGTTATACGTTATAACGTAATAGTATATAACGTTATACGTTATAACGTAATAGTATATAACGTTATACGTTATAACGTAATAGTATATAACGTTACACGTTAAAACGTAATAGTATATAACGTTACACGTTATAACGTAATAGTATATATCGTCATACGTTATAACATAATACTGCATAACGTTACACGTCGCATAGTAACACTATATAACGTTATACGTTATAACGTAATAGTATATAACGTTATACGTTATAAGGTAATAGTATATATCGTTATACGTTATAACGTAATAGTATATAACGTTATACGTTATAACGTAATAGTATATAACGTTATACGTTATAACGTAAAAGTATATAACGTTACACGTTAAAACGTAATAGTATATAACGTTACACGTTATAACGTAATAGTATATATCGTCATACGTTATAACATAATACTGCATAACGTTACACGTCGCATAGTAATACTATATAACGTTATACGTTATAACGTAATAGTATATGAGGTTATACGTTATAACGTAATAGTATATATTGTTATACGTTATAACGTAATAGTATATAACGTTATACGTTATAGAGGAATAGTATATAACGTTATACGTTATAGCGTAAAAGTATATAACGTTACACGTTATAACGTAATAGTATATAACGTTATACGTTACAACGTAATAGTATATAACGTTACACGTTATATCGTAACAGCATATAACGTTATACGTTATATCGTAATATTATATGGCGTTATAGTTTATAAAGTAAAAGTATATAACGTTACACGTTGTATAGTTATACTATATAACGTCACAAGCTGTGTCGTAATACTATTTAACATTATACGTTATAACGTAATACTATATAACGTTATACGTTGTATAGTAATACTACATAACGTTATACGTTATAACGCAATAGCATATAACGTTATACGTTATAACGTAATAGTATATGACGTTATAGGTTATAGCGTAATACTATATAACGTTACCCGTTGTATAGTAATACTATATAACGTTATACGTTGTATGGTAATACTACATAACGTTATACGTTATAACGTAATAGTATATAACATTATACGTTATAACGTAAAAGTATATAACGTTACACGTTATAACTTAATAGTGTATAACGTTATACGTTATACCGTAATACTATATAACGTTACCCGTTGTATAGTAATACTATATAACGTTATATGTTGTATAGTAATATTACATAACGTTATACGTTATAACGTAATAGTATATAACATTATACGTTATAACGTAAAAGTATATAACGTTACACTTTATAACGTAATAGAATATGTCGTCATACGTTATAACATAACACTGCATAACGTTACACGTCGCATAGTAATACTATATAACCTTATACGTTATAACGTAATAGTATATATCGTCATACGTTATAACATAACACTGCATAACGTTACACGTCGCATAGTAATACTATATAACGTTATACGTTATAACGTAATAGTATATAACGTTATACGTTATAACGTAATAGTATATAACGTTAGACGTTATATCGTAATAGTATATATCGTTATACGTTATAACGTAATAGTATATAACGTTATAGGTTATAACGTAAAAGTATATAACGTTACACGTTATAACGAAATAGTATATATCGTCATACGTTATAACATAATACTGCATGACGTTGCACGTTGCATAGTAATAAAATATAACGTTAAACGTTATAATGTAATAGTATATAGCGTTATACGTTACAACGTAATAGTATATAACATTATACGTTATAACGTAATACCATATAACGTTACACGTTGTATAGTAATACTATATAACGTTACACCCTGTATAGTAGTACTATTTAACGTTATACGTTATAACGTAATAGTATATAACGTTATACGTTATAACGTAATAGTATATAACGTTATACGTTATAACGTAATAGCATATAACGTTATACGTTATATCATAATAGTATATGGCGTTATAACTTATAACGTAAAAGTATATGGCGTTATAGTTTATGACGTAAAGGTATATAACGTTACACGTTGTATAGTAATACTATATAACGTCACAAGCTATATCGTAATACTATTTAACGTTATACGTTATAACGTAATACTATATAACGTTACACGTTGCATAGTAATACTATATAACGTTATACGTTGTAACGTAATAGTACATAACGTTATCCGTTATAGCGTAATAGTATATAACGTTATAGGTTATAGCGTAAAAGTATATAACGTTAGAAGTTATTACGTAATAGTATATAATGTTATACGTTAAATGGTAATATTATATAACGGTATACGTTATATCGTAATAGAATATAACGTTCTACGTTAATTCGTAATAGTATATATCGTTATACGTTATAACGTAATAGTATATCACGTTGCACGTTGTATAGTAATACTATATAACGCTACAAGCTGTATAGTAATACTATTTAACGTTATACGTTATATCGTAATAGTATATAACGTTATACGATATAACGTAATAGTATATAACGTTACGCGTTATAACGTACTTGTATATAACGTCATACGTTATAACATAATACTATATAACGTTACACGTTGCATAGTAATACTATTTAACGTTATACGTTATAACGTAATAGTATATAACCTTATACGTTATAACGTAATACTATATAACGTTACACGCTGTATAGTAATACTATTTAACCTTATACGTTATAACGTAATACCATATAACGTTACACGTTGTATAGTAATACTATATAACGTTACACGCTGTATAGTAGTACTATTTAACGTTATACGTTATAACGTAATAGTACATAACGTTACACGTTATAACGTAATAGTCTATAGCGTTATACGTTACAACGTAATAGTATATATCGTTATACGTTATAACGTAATACCATATAACGTCATAAGCTGTATCGTAATACTATATAACATTATACGTTATAACGTAATACTATATAACGTTACACGCTGTATAGTATTACTATTTAACCTTATACGTTATAACGTAATACCATATAACGTTACACGTTGTATAGTAATACGATATAACGTTACACGCTGTATAGTAGTACTATTTAACGTTATACGTTATAACGTAATAGTATATAACGTTATACGTTATAACGTAATAGCATATACCGTTATACGTTATAACGTGTCAGTATATAACGTTACACGTTATAACGTAAAAGTATGTAACGTTGCACGTTATAACGTTATAGTATATATCGTCATACGTTATAACATAATACTATATGACGTTACACGTTGCATAGCAGCACTATATATCGTTATACGTTGTAACGTAATAGTACATATCGTTATGCGTTATAGCATAATAGTATATAACGTTATAGGTTATAACGTAAAAGTATATAACGTTAGACTTTATAACGTAATAGTATATAACGTTATACGTTATAACATAATACTATATAACGTTACACGTTGCATAGTAATACTATATAACGTTATACGTTGTAACGTAATAGTACATAACGTTATACGTTATATCGTAATAGTACATAACGTTGTACGTTAAATCGTAATAGTATATAACGTTATACATTAAGTCGTAATAGTATATAACGTTATACGTTATAACGTAATACTATATAACGTTATACGTTATATCGTAATAGTACATAACGTTGAACGTTAAATCGTAATAGTATATAACGTTTTATGTTATACCGTAATACTATATAACGTTACACGTTATAACGTAATAGTATATAACGTTATACGTTATAACATAAAAGTATATAACGTTACACGTTATACCGTAATACTATATAACGTTACCCGTTGTATAGTAATACTATATGACGTTATGCGTTGTATAGTAATACTACATAACGTTATACCTTATAACGTAACTGTATATAACGTTCATACGTTATAACGTAATAGTATATAACATTATACGTTATAACGTAATACTATATAACGTTACACGCTGTATAGTAATACTATTTAACCTTATACGTTATAACTTAATAGTATATAACGTTATACGTTATACCGTAATACTATGTAACGTTACCCGTTGTATAGTAATACTATATAACGTTATACGTTGTATAGTAATACTACATAACGTTATACGTTATAACGTAATAGTATATAACATTATACGTTATAACGTAAAAGTATATAACGTTACACGTTATAACGTAATAGTATATATCGTCATACGTTATAACATAATACTGCATAACGTTACACGTCGCATAGTAATACTATATAACGTTATACGTTATAACGTAATAGTATATAACGTTATACGTTATAACGTAATAGTATATAACGTTATACGTTATAACGTAATAGTATATATCGTTATACGTTATAACGTAATAGTATATAGCGTTATACGTTATAACGTAATAGTATATAACGTTATACGTTGTAACGTAATAGTATATAACGTTATACGTTATAACGTAATTGTATATAGCGTTATACGTTAAATCGTAATAGTATATAACGTAATACGTTATAACGTAATAGTATATAACGTTATACGTTATAACGTAATATTATATAGCGTTATACGTTATAACGTAATAGTATATAACGTTATACGTTATAACGTAATAGTATATAACGTTATACGTTATAACGTAATAGTACATAACGTTATACGTTATAACGTAATAGTATATAACGTTATACGTTATAACGTAATAGTATATAACGTTACACGTTTTAACGTAATAGTATATAACGTTGTACGTTATAACGTAATGCTATATAACGTTAGACGTCATAACTTAATACTATATAACGTTATACGTTATATCGTAATAGAATATAACGTTATACGTTGTAACGTAGTAGTATATAACGTTATACGTTATAACGTAATAGTATACAACGTTATACGTTATAACGTAATTCTAAATAGCGTTATACGTTAAATCGTAATAGTATATAACGTTATACGTTATAACGTAATATTATATAGCGTTATACGTTATAACGTAATAGTATATAACGTTATACGTTATAACGTAATAGTATATAACGTTATACGTTATAACGTAATAGTATATAACGTTATACGTTATAACGTAATAGTATATAACGTTATACGTTATAACGTAATAGTATATAACGTTACACGTTTTAACGTAATAGTATATAACGTTGTACGCTATAACGTAATGCTATATAACGTTAGACGTCATAACTTAATACTATATAACGTTATACGTTATAACGTAATAGTATATAACGTTATACGTTATAACGTAATATTATATAGCGTTATACGTTATAACGTAATAGTATATAACGTTATACGTTGTAACGTAGTAGTATATAACGTTATACGTTATAACGTAATTGTATATAACGTTATACGTTATAAAGTAATTGTATATAGCGTTATACGTTATAACGTAATTGTATATAGCGTTATACGTTAAATCGTAATAGTATATAACGTTATACGTTATAACGTAATAGTATATAACTTTACACGTTTTAACGAAATAGTATATAACGAGATACGTTATAAGGTATTGCTATATAACGTTAGACGTCATAACGTAATACTATATAACTTTATACGTTATATCGTATTAGTATATAACGTTATCCGTTGTAACGTAGTAGTATATAACGTTATACGTTATAACGTAATAGTATATAACGTTAAACGTTATAACGTAATAGTATATAACGTTACACGTTTTAACGAAATAGTATATAACGTTGTACGTTATAACATAATGCTATATAACGTTATACGTTATAACGTAATAGTATATGACGTTATACGTTATAACGTAATAGTATATAACGTTACACGTTTTAACGTAATAGTATATAACGTTGTACGTTATAACGTAATGCTATATAACGTTAGACGTCATAACTTAATACTATATAACGTTATACGTTATATCGTAATAGTATATAACGTTATACGTTGTAACGTAATAGTATATAACGTTATACGTTATAACGTAATTGTATATAGCGTTATACGTTAAATCGTAATAGTATATAACGTAATACGTTATAACGTAATAGTATATAACGTTATACGTTATAACGTAATATTATATAGCGTTATACGTTATAACGTAATAGTATATAACGTTATACGTTATAACGTAATAGTATATAACGTTATACGTTATAACGTAATAGTATATAACATTATACGTTATAACGTAATAGTATATAACGTTATACGTTATAACGTAATAGTATATAACGTTACACGTTTTAACGTAATAGTATATAACGTTGTACGTTATAACGTAATGCTATATAACGTTAGACGTCATGACTTAATACTATATAACGTTATACGTTATATCGTAATAGTATATAACGTTATACGTTGTAACGTAGTAGTATACAACGTTATACGTTATAACGTAATAGTATACAACGTTATACGTTATAACGTAATAGTATATAACGTTACACGTTTTAACGTAATAGTATATAACGTTGTACGTTATAACGTAATGCTATATAACGTTAGACGTCATAACTTAATACTATATAACGTTATACGTTATATCGTAATAGTATATAACGTTATACGTTATATCGTAATAGCATATAACGTTATCCGTTGTAACGTAGTAGTATATAACGTTATACGTTATAACGTAATAGTATATAACTTTAAACGTTATAACGTAATAGTATATAACGTTACACGTTTTAACGAAATAGTATATAACGTTGTACGTTATAACGTAATAGTATATATCGTCATACGTTATAACATAATACTATATGACGTTACACGTTGCATAGCAGCACTATATATCGTTATACGTTGTAACGTAATAGTACATATCGTTATGCGTTATAGCATAATAGTATATAACGTTATAGGTTATAACGTAAAAGTATATAACGTTAGACTTTATAACGTAATAGTATATAACGTTATACGTTATAACATAATTCTATATAACGTTACACGTTGCATAGTAATACTATATAACGTTACACGTTGCATAGTAATACTATATAACGTTATACGTTGTAACGTAATAGTACATAACGTTATACGTTATATCGTAATAGTACATAACGTTGTACGTTAAATCGAAATAGTATATAACGTTATACGTTATAACGTAATTGTATATAGCGTTATACGTTAAATCGTAATAGTATATAACGTAATACGTTATAACGTAATAGTATATAACGTTATACGTTATAACGTAATATTATATAGCGTTATACGTTATAACGTAATAGTATATAACGTTATACGTTATAACGTAATAGTATATAACGTTATACGTTATAACGTAATAGTATATAACGTTATACGTTATAACGTAATAGTATATAACGTTATACGTTATAACGTAATAGTATATAACGTTACACGTTTTAACGTAGTAGTATATAACGTTGTACGTTATAACGTAATGCTATATAACGTTAGGCGTCATAACTTAATACTATATAACGTTATACGTTATATCGTAATAGTATATAACGTTATACGTTGTAACGTAGTAGTATATAACGATATACGTTATAAGGTATTGCTATATAACGTTAGACGTCATAACGTAATACTATATAACGTTATACGTTATATCGTAATAGCATATAACGTTATCCGTTGTAACGTAGTAGTATATAACGTTATACGTTATAACGTAATAGTATATAACGTTAAACGTTATAACGTAATAGTATATAACGTTACACGTTTTAACGAAATAGTATATAACGTTGTACGTTATAACGTAATGCTGTATAACGTTAGACGTCATAACTTAATACTATATAACCTTATACGTTATATCGTAATAGTATATAACGTTATACGTTATAACGTAATAGTATATAACGTTATACGTTATAACGTAATTGTATATAGCGTTATACGTTAAATCGTAATAGTATATAACGTTATACGTTATAACGTAATATTATATAGCGTTATACGTTATAACGTAATAGTATATAGCGTTATACGTTATAACGTAATAGTATATAACGTTAAACGTTATAACGTAATTCTATATAGCGTTATACGTTAAATCGTAATAGTATATAACGTTATACGTTATAACGTAATATTATATAGCGTTATACGTTAGAACGTAATAGTATATAACGTTATACGTTATAACGTAATAGTATATAACGTTATACGTTATAACGTAATATTATATAGCGTTATACGTTATAACGTAATAGTATATAACGTTATACGTTATAACGTAATAGTATACAACGTTATACGTTATAACGTAATTGTATATAGCGTTATACGTTAAATCGTAATAGTATATAACGTTATACGTTATAACGTAATATCATACAGCGTTATACGTTATAACGTAATAGTATATAACGTTATACGTTATAACGTAATAGTATATAACGTTAGATGTCATAACGTAATACTATATAACGTTATACGTTATATCGTAATAGTATATATCGTTATACGTTGTAACGTAGTAGTATATAACGTTATACGTTATAACGTAATTGTATATAACATTAAAGGTTATAAAGTAATTGTATATAACGTTAAACTTTATAACGTAATAGTATATAACGTTACACGTTCTAACGAAATAGTATATAACGTTGTACATTATAACGTAATGCTATATAACGTTAGACGTCATAACTTAATACTATATAACCTTATACGTTATATCGTAATAGTATATAACGTTATACGTTATAACGTAATAGTATATAACGTTATACGTTATAACGTAATTGTATATAGCGTTATACGTTAAATCGTAATAGTATATAACATTATACGTTATAACGTAATAGTACATTACGTTATACGTTATAACGTAATATTATATAACGTTATACGTTATAACGTAATAGTATAAAACGTTACACGTTATAACGTAAAAGTATATAACGTTATACGTTATAACGTAATTGTATATAGCGTTATACGGTAAATCGTAATAGTATATAACGTTATACCTTATAACGTAATAGTATATAACGTTGTACGTTATAACGTAATTCTATATAACGTTATACGTTATAACGTAATAGTATATAACGTTATACGTTATAACGTAATAGTATGTAACGTTATACGTTATAACGTAATATTATATAGCGTTATACGTTATAACGTAATAGTATATAACGTTATACGTTATAACGTAATAGTATACAACGTTATACGTTATAACGTAATTGTATATAGCGTTATACGTTAAATCGTAATAGTATATAACGTTATACGTTATAACGTAATATCATATACGGTTATACGTTATAACGTAATAGTATATGACGTTATACGTTATAACGTAATAGTATATAACGTTATACGTTATAACGTAATAGTATACAACGTTATAGGTTATAACGTAATTGTATATAGCGTTATACGTTAAATCGTAATAGTATATAACGTGATACGTTATAACGTAATATCATATAGCGTTATACGTTATAACGTAATAGTATATAACGTTATACGTTATAACGTAATAGTATATAACGTTATACGTTATAACGTAATAGTATATAACGTTATACGTTATAACGTAATTGTATATAGCGTTATACGTTAAGTCGTAATAGTATATAACGTTATACGTTATAACGTATTAGTATATAATGTTATACGTTATATCGTAGTAGTATATAACGTTATACGTTATAACGTAATTGTATATAACGTTATACGTTAAATCGTAATAGTATATAACGTGATACGTTATAACGTAATATCATATAGCGTTATACGTTATAACGTAATAGTATATAACGTTATACGTTATAACGTAATAGTATATAACGTTATACGTTATAACGTAATAGTATATAACGTTATACGTTATAACGTAATTGTATATAGCGTTATACGTTAAGTCGTAATAGTATATAACGTTATACGTTATAACGTATTAGTATATAATGTTATACGTTATATCGTAGTAGTATATAACGTCATGCGATATATCGTAATACTCTATAACGTTATACGTTATATCGTAACAGTATATAACGTTATACGTTGTAACGTAGTAGTATATAATGTTATACGTTATAACGTAATAGTATACAACGTTATACGTTATAACATAATTCTATATAGCGTTATACGTTAAATCGTAATAGTATATAACGTTATACGTTATAACGTAATATTATATAGCGTTATACGTTAGAACGTAATAGTATATAACGTTATACGTTATAACGTAATAGTATATAACGTTATACGTTATAACGTAATATTATATAGCGTTATACGTTATAACGTAATAGTATATAACGTTATACGTTATAACGTAATAGTATACAACGTTATACGTTATAACGTAATTGTATATAGCGTTATACGTTAAATCGTAATAGTATATAACGTTATACGTTATAACGTAATATCATATACGGTTATACGTTATAACGTAATAGTATATAACGTTATACGTTATAACGTAATAGTATATAACGTTATACGTTATAACGTAATAGTATACAACGTTATAGGTTATAACGTAATTGTATATAGCGTTATACGTTAAATCGTAATAGTATATAACGTTATACGTTATAACGTAATATCATATACGGTTATACGTTATAACGTAATATTATACAACGTTATACGTTATAACGTAATTGTATATAGCGTTATACGTTAAATCGTAATAGTATATAACGTTATACGTTATAACGTAATAGTATATAATGTTATACGTTATATCGTAGTAGTATATAACGTTATGCGATATAACGAAATACTCTATAACGTTATACGTTATAACGTAATAGTATATAACGTAACACGTTTTAACATAATAGTATATAACGTTGTTCGTTATAACGTAATTCCATATAACGTCATACGTTATAACGTAATAGTATATAACGTTACACGTTTTAACGTAATAGTATATAACGTTGTACGTTATAACGTAATACTATATAACGTTATACGTTATATCGTAATAGTATATAACGTTATACGTTATAACGTAATAGTATACAACGTTATACTGTTACGTTTGGATATCCAAATTTTGAAATTTTAAACAATGTAGTAGTCGCTGCCACCAGAAACAGTCTAAGGACTGTTTCAATTAGATATTTCTTGTTAGACTAGGTAGCGTGGATTGGAGTTTAGGCCACTGGTCTCCACGATCTCCACGTTTCGGCTAACCTGCTATGCGCAGGGATACTAGCACGGGAAAGGATTGTTTGGAATAAACAATTATATTATAAATAATTATTACTGGCGGAATTACTGACGAATTATACTAATTATTGATATTATTTATTATTTTAATTATTAATTATTAATAATAATTAATAGTTGACTCACCTGACGTTGGCCTCCGCTGGGGTGATTACGGTTTTTCAAAGATTGAAACTTCTATAATTTTTGTTTTAATCTTTATTTGACTTGAACAGTGTAAACAACGGTATGTCCGGACGTGTTTAACAATTCGAAATTCTAACACAAAACTTGAGCCAACTATTGTTTTAATGCTAACTGACTAATAACAATTATTTTATAATTCGAACTGACTAATAACATTTATATCTCGTAAGTCTTAAACTCGAACTGGAACGAACAATTATTCTCTAATCCTAACTTAAATTCTAATTAAATCAACTGAACGAACTGATATCAGACTCACTCAAATTCAATTGAACGACTAATATCAATTATCTGCTTATTCTAACGAAACGAACCGATTCAACTAATATCGATTATTCCGATTATTCTCTTATTTTAACTGAACCACTAACAATTAATCGCTAACGCTAACGCTAACAATTAATCTATTCTATTTTCACTAAATTCTCCCGAACGCTAACAATTAATCTTACTCTATTCTTTTATTCAACTGACCCGCTAACAATTACTCTCCGCTAACACTCTCTGACTATATTCTAACTGGTAACGATTACTCTCCGACTATATTCTAACTCGTAACGATTACTCTACGACTATATTCTAACTCGTAACGATTACTCTCTTTTGAATTGTGTCGCTACGCTTTTTATAATAACATCCCCAATGGGATGACAGTCACGTGACAGTTCATTCCGGCGGGAATCGCAATGCTGCAGGTTTTTAGAGTTTCCATGAGAGAACGTGGATTTTGATGATTACAGGTTATGTTGAGTCATGGACACAAAAGCGTCCGCGCCTGTGCGAACTGTGTGAGTATGTGCTTTTAGTATTCTATCTCGTTTCGCATGTTGTTTGTTTCCTTAAACTTGTGAATTTGTTTTAGCGCAAGAGGCGGAAGATATGTGAATGGTACGAGATGACGTGATCGATGTGCGTGTGTGAATATGTGCAAAGGATGATGCTGAAGGGGCGGTTTTCCATCCAAATAGGCACAGTGGCACCTTCGTTGGCGTCGTGTCCTGATGATCTTTTGACAATTTGGTTTTATTTGACAATATGAGATATATTTTGCTCCTTGTAGATTTATATGTCCATATTTGCTATATATTAAATCGTGTATATTTTATATTACTTTCTTGTTATTAGGTTATTAGTTGTGTAACTCCAGTTTCTGATCTATGGAAAGTGGTGAAACGTCTTCACGAAATACAATTTCATTCGTTTTCCTCCCTTGCATTGGCACGCTGTGAGCGGTGTCGACTTCCAAATGAGGTTTGTGCATCTTGATTATTATACGTTTAATGATAGATACGGAGGTATCTTTGTCAGAGGTTCCCATGCGGACTGTCTCGGTGTGTATCTTGTTATGATTTCTTTTATTTAGTTCATCCTGCTTCTTTCGTGTTTTATTCACTGCATATGATATTTCAGTGCAAGAAGAAGAAGATTTGTAAAGAATCCGTAAGTGGCCCTAGAAGACGCAGTCATCGTGTGAGGTGTTGTCGGCAGGAACGAAGAGTCGAAGTTGTTGAAGAAGTCGTGTGACATTTGTATTGTTTCTGGTTATATACAACGCTATTTCACATATCTATGTATATATATATATATATTATTATTATATTATTATATATTATTATATTAAATCTTCAGTTGGTTTAGTTGAATGTTCAGTAATGTAATTTTCACAAGGTGGTTTTGTATATTAGATGAGTAGTTGTTCGATATAATAATATGTGTATATATATATATACATTTCACAATGTAATTTTCCATTATGTAAAATATATATATGCATATGTATATGTGCGTGTATTGTTATTCTCATTGTTTCTCGGATCGTTAATTGGTTGAATATTCCATAATGTGGATTTCGTATATAATTCTCTGGGTTCGTAGAAATGTAATTCTATATATTTATTTCTTTGAGTTTTAATGGTTTAATAACGTATACATACATATATATATATATTGTGAATTTTTCCCAAAGATACGCGTACGCATGTGTATATCTATATATGTGTGTGTCGCAGAGCAATCTTGTATACAATTTTCACTTTTATTAGAATGCTGATGTAGTGTAGTATATTTTATTTCTTTTATATTTTATTAGATTACCAATTATTCAGATTCACGAAGTAGGTCACACACACAGATATGCATACACGTGTGTGTATATACATGTGTTTTCGCAGAGAAATCTCATACATTTGAATCGCGGCTTGTTTTATTTATTGGTTCATTTAATTATTTCATTTTGTTTGTATTTTATATGCCATTGCTGATTGGTTGTAGTGTTTCTTCTTATTGATTCATTTATTTCATTTTGATTGTCTGTCGTATAATTCTTTTTATTTTGATTGGTTAGTTATTAGTTAATTTATTATTATTGGTCGTGTTTAATTATTCATAAGTTATTGGTTCGTGGCGTCACGTGCGGAACGCGGGACGTGACACCCCCGCCCTTGGTGTTCAAATTTCCGAAGGAAATTTGACTGATCGTGGTTGATGTAGTTGCGATTGTTTGTTGGTCCATCCTAACGGGCAACAGCGCGAACTACAATTCCTTACATCAAAAGATTTCTTTGGGGTTATTGTGTCGTGTTAAGATTGACATTTATGCATTGCAGACAAAATATCGCGGGTTGGAGTTTTGTTATTTGTATTTCACACAATCTACAACGCGCTCTTTTAATTTGTGTGCATAAAAACGTGTTGGAGGGTCTTCGTATGGGTCGCGATAGCTAAGTTTAGATTATCGTACCCGTCCTTTTATTATTTTTTATTAGAAATATAATTTATTTGTAAGGTATTAAAATTACTACATACATGCGTTGATTGGTGGTGGATGTCCTTAATATGTGGTGACTTTTGCCAATATCGAATTAATTATCTATCTGTTAATTATTTTTAACTTTATTTTAGTAGGTGACGTGTAATTCAAATAAAATTAATATTATTTATGTATATGTGTTTCATTGCGCGTGCGTAAGGACTATTCCCTATTCGTGACGATCTAAGATGGCCGTTCATGAATGTCTCTAGTATATGGGGAATTTTATTAATGCGGTTTTGTTATTTATTTGTTAATTATTTGTGACTTTATTTTAGTAGTTGACGTAGAATTGAAGTGGGAATAATATTATTCTGTATTTATTTTAGTGTGTATAATTATTGCATGTAGTTCATTGCGCATGCGTGAGAACTGCTTCACGCTCGCGACGGATATCCAAAATGGATGTTTGTGTACGTCTTAAATAAGAGTGTGGTGTTTTGTAAATTTGTTTGATATTGTAATAATTGTTTTGTTACTTAGTTTCAACTCCGTTCTAGTGAAGTGTCAACGGTGTTGTTTTGTGTTCGTGGTAATGTGTATGTTTAATTTAACATTGTTTTGTATTTGTTGTAATATGTGTATATATACTGTGTGTTATTTTAATGTAATAGCGTGTGGATTATATCGTTGTCGAAAATATTAATTACTAATAGAATCGTTTCACTGTTTAATTATAAGGTAGTTTATATTTATGTAGCTTTTGTTTAATTGGTTTAATCTAATGCGTGCATAGTGTCACCAGTCACCACTGTGTAGTATAACCTTATTTCTTTATACGTAATTTAGTATAGTAATGCTGTAATAGCTTAACACAATATGATAATTCCTAATTTTAATCATGTTTGATTATTAATGCACGGCTAATCTATCTTGATTAATTTCTAGCCTATTTCTATTTTATTAGCTATTTCTATATCTTCCCTATTAATCTGTTGTTACTTAGTACTTGTGATTTATTATTATTTCATATTTGTATAGTATAATTTTTTGAGCTAATCTATGTATTATTGGTTAAAACTTGTTTATTGAATTATTACCGTTTGTAGTTTCTCAAATCCTATTCCTTCGATGCTGCGTTACCGTGTGTAAGGCATCATCCGGTTTTCATTATATTCAAAATACTACAGATACCTTCATTCATCCTATATTTGTGAGTATAAACATATCATATAGTTAATTAACTCAATATGCACGTAGTGCATTGTGTGAGCGACCGCTATTGTGCATTACAAATCTGTTTCTATATGTGAGGTATAATAATAATCGTGTAATGTAAGTCGAGACTAATTCATGTATTATAGATTAGAACTTGTACACTATATTATTACTGTTCATAGTTACTTCGTCCTTATTCTCCAAGTCTACACGCTACGTCGCTCACGCAAGACACCTACCCAACGTAATTGGCAATTTTGTTGTAAGTTTTAATAGTATTATTTCTTTTCATATATGTCCAGGCAATTGAGGCCAGTTCTTGCATTCGTTTCAGCTGGCAGTCGTATTCTATGTTCTACGGAGTGGATCCATAATTTATCTCTGCGGAATTCCTGCATGTACACTTCCTTCTACAATGATTAATTGTGGACTAGGTACTTTTTACTTTCACTGCCTTTAATTATGTTATTGAATTAACACGTTTTATAGAACACAAATAGTAATCTTTCTTTTGTTTTTAGGTTTCCACTATCTGCACTATTCGACAAGCAGTGTGGCACTTACTTTGGTTTAACCACGATATTGTTATAATCGTTTAGTACTATTATATTTTGTATTAAGGTAATTGAGGTTAATTCTTCCATTTGTTTCAGATGGCTGTCATACGTTATGTTTTACGAATATGGGCTTATGGCCTGTCTTTGCATATACACTTCCTTTTACAATAGTTAATTGTTCACAAGGTACTTTTCACTTTCACCGTTTTAATCACTTTATTGAATTAATACATTTTATATTTGAGTAATGTTTATTAAGTACATAGTAATTTCCTTTTCTTTTTAGGTTTCCATTATCGGCATTATTCGACGAGCAGCACTACACTACATACTACTGTACTGTGTTACCTTCTGAAAACGTTTCGTTTATTGTTTATTTCGGTTATGCGCTAATTTTAACTTATTTAAGTGCACTGTTCGCGGAATCCCTTTCACTTCAATCATGACGTTTTGGTTTTCTAAAATTTCTAACACTCTATGCGGTCCCGAATATTGGTCGGAAAATTTTCCTCTTTTGGGTTCCTTTAATAGATATACTAGATCTCCTATTTTGAAATTTTGCGGGTTGATTCGTCTGTCATAGTATTCTTTTGACTTTAATTTGGATTTTATCAGATTTTCTCTTGCCATTTGTTGAACGGTGACGATTTTATCGAACAGGTCTCTGAGATACTCTGCATATGTTGGTTCCATATTCTCCTCGGTTATCATCTCGCCAGTAGGTTCTCTGGCTAAGTGCCCAAAGACTAGTTCGTGTGGGGAGAATTTCGTTCCTTCGTGTACGGAGGTATTGTAGGAGAACATGGCTAATTCCACCCATTCGTCCCAGTTTCTGGAATTTTCGATGTACAGGTTGAGGTATTCCGTTAATACGTGGTGAGATCTTTCGATGGAGCCGTTGCTTTGTGGATGGTATGCTGACGTGGTATACCTTTTTATGCGAAATCTTTTTGCTACCTTTTTCATCAGCGAGGATGTAAAATTCGCTCCCTGATCAGTAAGGATAGCCCTCGGTGAACCGAATCGGCAAATGAATTGTTTTACGAAAACGTCAGCTATCTCGGCCGAAGAGATTCCTGCCATCGGGATCCCGATTGAATATTTTGTCAATAAGTCCTGGATAGTTAATATGTATTTATTTCCCTTTTGTGTCTGTGGTAATGGACCAACGATATCCATACTAATTTTATCGAACGCTTTACCTGGTGTGTCTGTGAGCACCATGGGTTGCCTTGTTTTTATTCTGGTTAACTTTTTCAATTGGCATTCTTTGCATGTTCTCACGTATTCCTGGATTTCTTTCTTCATGGTTTTCCAATAGTAGTATTGTCGTACTCTTTGGTAAGTTTTTGTTACTCCCTTATGTCCTGCTATAGGTGATTCGTGCTTTTCTCGTATTATGTTGCTTCGCGCTTCCACCGGTGGGATAATTATTTCCCCGGTACAGATGGTAATAGCTATGGTTTCTCCCATGAATACTTCTTTCAGTTTCCTGATTGTATATCGCCAAGGTATTTCTTCCAGGTTTGTTTTGCTGATGCTAAAGGACGTTAATTGGTTTTCTTTTACCACATCCAGTAAAGATTTCAATGAGTTCAATATATTTTCTGGCGTTATTGGAGAGTTTCGATCTTCCTTTACGGGTAGGGACACGATGTATTTTCCGGAATCTTGATTCAATATTACTCTTCCCAACATTAAATCTCTATAATACGGCAGTTTTCCTGCTTCCTTCATTTCTAAGGCCCCTTTATCTATCGGAGTGCCATGTATATCGACGAATATTATTCTATGATCATTTACTCTCGTAATCGAGTCTCGCGTTTCCAAGATTCTTAGCTCTGAAAGTACCGCAGGCATTGCGTCCTTTCCTTGTTGCTGAATTGGTTCGGGAATTGTTATAGGGGGTTCTTCTTCATTCGTTTTATCGATGTCGGTTATCTCTTGAGTGATTGTTTCCTCGTCTGTGTTTACGTCGATTTCGGCTAATGCATGGTCAAAATGTTTTGTGGGTGTTTCTTCTATGGTGACGTGTTTTCGAATGGAAATTTTTCCTTGTTTTCCTGGTCTATTGTGTTGCGATAGTTCGCGTGGTTTAACTTCAAATATGGGGGAGTCTTCGGTTAGTGTGTCTAGTTCAAATCTCTTGGGTGCGGGATATCGACTCGGTGGATCTTCCTCTCTTTTCCTGATCGGCAAACAAACCTCAGGGGGGTTTCTAGATAAGGCGTCTGCATTCGCGTTTGCCTTACCTTCTTTGTGTATAATGTCGAATTCGAAATCCGCCAATTTTAGTTTCCACTTCCAAATTCTTGAAGTAGGATCTTTGATAGAATGCATCCACACCAGAGGTTTATGATCGGTTATAATGGTGAATTTTCTCCCGTACAAATACGGTCGGAAGTGCATTGCGCTGTAAACGATCGCTAGGCATTCCTTTTCTATCGTGGAATAATTTTGTTCGGCGGGGTTCAATAATCTTGAGGCGTATGCGATCGGTAGGTCTTTTCCGATAGGTCCTTGGCTTAGTACGCCGCCCACGGCATATCCAGATGCGTCTGTCGTGAGATTGAATGGTTGAGAGAAGTCCGGATACTGCAAAATGGGTTCTGTTATAAGGGCTGTTTTCAAGGTGTTGAAGGCATTTTCTTGGTTTTCCGTCCACTTGAACGCAACGTCCTTTTTTAGTAATTGCGTCAATGGTTTCGCAACCTTGGAGAAATTGGGTATGAACCTTCGGTAATATCCAGCTAATCCCAAAAATTGTTTAATATTTTTTGATTTCCTTGGCCGTGGAAAATTTGAAACTGCCTCGATTTTCTTTGGATCAGGTTTAACTCCATTCTCACTGATTACATGCCCCAAATATTTTACTTCGTGCCGTAAGAATTCGCACTTGTCCGGTTGCAGTTGCAATTTAGCTCTCCGTAATCTGTCCATAAGTTGATTAAATTTAATCTCATGTTCGTGAATGGATGTGGAATAAATTACTATATCATCCAGATAAACAAACAGCTCTATTCCTTGCAACCCTGACAGTATCGAATTCATCAACCGCTGGAATGTTGCTGGTGCATTTTTCAGTCCGAAAGGCATTCGTTTGAACTGAAAATGACCATATGGCGTCGAGAATGCAGTTTTGTGGGCATCTTTCGATGACATACGGATTTGATGGAACCCAGATGCTAGATCGAACGTGGAAAAGTATTTCGCACTTCCCAATTGGTCCAATATTTCAGTGATATTGGGTAGTGGATAGGCATCGCCTATTGTTTTGTCATTTAATTTTCTGTAATCAATAACCATTCTCCATCGCTTATTACCCTGAGAGTCCGGTTTCTTCGGCACGATCCATAGTGGGGAGTTATACGGAGATGTCGATGATTCCACAACGTCCGTTTCTAGTAGTTCTTGAATCTGGCGGTTTATTTCTTCCCGATGCACGGGAGGATACCGGTATTGTTTAACATTGATCGGTATCTCATCTGTGGTAGCAATTTCGTGTTGTAAAACGTCTGTTCCTTCTAGTGTCTCCCCTGGGAGATGAAATCTATCCTGATTCTTCCGTATTAGCGCTTCGACGTTCCTCTTTTCTTCTTCATTTAAATGCTCTAGTCGCAATAATTCCATTATTTTGTCGAACCTATTTCCCTCAGATGCTGAAACGGCGTTACACGTAGTATGAGAGGGCGGAGTAGGAGTTGCAAATTTTTTTATTACTATTGTGGGTACGGTAAATTCGTAATCCCTCGAGGTGGTATTAATTATTCTTAAATAACCACGTCCCTTATGGTTTTTCACGACCGCGTTTCCGAAATAGACTCCCTTAATCGGTTCGATTTTGGGGATGAATCCCTCATTTTCCTCCGGATTTGCGATATTTATAGTACAGGGTACCGAACTTCGTTTCGGCACAATTATCTTTTCTTTTGTATCAAACGGGATGTAGATATCCCCCCATTTGATATGTTTTTGCCCGTAATCCAAACGGGCTCCGTATTTTGCAAAAAATTCGGAACCTAAGATTCCGTCTTGATTGATCAGCAGGGAATCATCAACTACATGGAAAGTAACGGGGTGGCCCGCAACCTGTATTATTGTCTGCCCTAGGGTGACCAGGCTCGTTGCCGTAATTCCTCGAACTTCAATTATCTCTTGCTCGTTGATGATCGCTGACTCGGGTAAGGCGGGTTTTTTGATAATGTTAATTTCTGATCCGGAGTCTAGCAGTAGATTCGCCTTCGTTTTCAAATCCGGGGAGACTATTCTCGCGGTGGGAGTATTTGAGGTTTCTTTTATTTTTATCGAAACCATCCGGAAAGGTCGACGTCCGAATCTGAGTCCGACACCCGGTGATACTTGTTTGCTTTTTTGTAATCCTCTTTCTTCGTTAATCGTTGGTTCTCCGGATTTCTTAACTGTTTTTGGGCACGGCTGGATGATGGTTTTACCGTAATGTTCGTCGGTTTTACAGGAGTCGTTTGTTGCGTTCGGTCGACTACCGTGAGCTCCGGTCTTCTCGTCGTAGCTTGTTTTCTTGAGCGATTTATGGCGTTGCTCCTTCGAGGTTCGCTCCCTCCCCTCGAAGGATTCGTTTGGTTTCCCGACTGCCCTGACGCGTAAGGCACAATTATTCCAGCGTCCACCCTTGCTTTGAATTTGTAGCAGTCTCTTACTAGATGCCCAGGCTTCTTACAATAGTTACACATTATGAAATTTTGTCTAGGGACGTTCGGACGATTCTGCGTCGGCGGTACGAATCTTCGATCCTGGCGGTTATTTCCTAGTCGTTGACATTGCGATCTATTATTTACTTGTTTCAATTCTCTTGTAGCTCTCACGGCTTGGCAAAACGCGTCGTCTAGGGATTGATATCCGGCTAATTTTACCCGCATAAATACCTCGTTCGGGAGTCCTTTAACGAAGGCTTCTGCCGTGTCCCAATCTATAGTGTCTTGGACATCCGCGGACACGGTATCAAATCCGCATCTTTCCTCGTCCATTATTGCTAGCCTGAGATTTTTGACGCGATCTATGTAATCTAAGATCTCTTCCCCCGGTCGTTGAAACACCGTCGCTAGTTCACCTCTGTATTCGTTAATTGTTTTTCCCGGACCAAACATATTTTTTAACCTATTTCCGAAATCGTTCAGGGTTAATACTACACCGTCCTCTACGGCGAGAAACGCGTGTCCGCGTAGTTTGTTCATCAATAATTTTACTAGGTAGGGTTCTTGACTTCTTGGCACCATACTTCGAGCTCGTTCGCATGCCCTTAAAAATTGAAATACCGGTGGTCGATGGCCGTCGAACACTGGCACTGACTCGATCGCGTCTTTTAGTTTAATTGGTTGAAAATTATCATTAATGGGTCTTATTCCTCGCGGAAATGACGGTGTCGATGTGGGAATTTCGGTATCTCTCGATTCCCTACTTGCACGCAGGTCTTCTTCCACTCTGCTTAGACTTGCATTAATGTCAGTTAGTACGCGAAAATTCTCGTCCCACGCTTTCAATTTTTCCGACAACAACATAATCGTGTCCTCGTTTAGTGAGTCTCGTGCGACCGCCATGTTTTTTTTTTCCTTTTGTATATGTTTAAGTGTATGTTTCAGTTAATAAACTGAAAAACTTTAAACCTATGAGCGTATATTATTGTTTATACCAACTGTAATCCTCCGTGGAGCGTATCCCACCGCTGCCACCAAAATTTTTATCTAATATATATATTGTTACGTTTGGATATCCAAATTTTGAAATTTTAAACAATGTAGTAGTCGCTGCCACCAGAAACAGTCTAAGGACTGTTTCAATTAGATATTTCTTGTTAGACTAGGTAGCGTGGATTGGAGTTTAGGCCACTGGTCTCCACGATCTCCACGTTTCGGCTAACCTGCTATGCGCAGGGATACTAGCACGGGAAAGGATTGTTTGGAATAAACAATTATATTATAAATAATTATTACTGGCGGAATTACTGACGAATTATACTAATTATTGATATTATTTATTATTTTAATTATTAATTATTAATAATAATTAATAGTTGACTCACCTGACGTTGGCCTCCGCTGGGGTGATTACGGTTTTTCAAAGATTGAAACTTCTATAATTTTTGTTTTAATCTTTATTTGACTTGAACAGTGTAAACAACGGTGTGTCCGGACGTGTTTAACAATTCGAAATTCTAACACAAAACTTGAGCCAACTATTGTTTTAATGCTAACTGACTAATAACAATTATTTTATAATTCGAACTGACTAATAACATTTATATCTCGTAAGTCTTAAACTCGAACTGGAACGAACAATTATTCTCTAATCCTAACTTAAATTCTAATTAAATCAACTGAACGAACTGATATCAGACTCACTCAAATTCAATTGAACGACTAATATCAATTATCTGCTTATTCTAACGAAACGAACCGATTCAACTAATATCGATTATTCCGATTATTCTCTTATTTTAACTGAACCACTAACAATTAATCGCTAACGCTAACGCTAACAATTAATCTATTCTATTTTCACTAAATTCTCCCGAACGCTAACAATTAATCTTACTCTATTCTTTTATTCAACTGACCCGCTAACAATTACTCTCCGCTAACACTCTCTGACTATATTCTAACTGGTAACGATTACTCTCCGACTATATTCTAACTCGTAACGATTACTCTACGACTATATTCTAACTCGTAACGATTACTCTCTTTTGAATTGTGTCGCTACGCTTTTTATAATAACATCCCCAATGGGATGACAGTCACGTGACAGTTCATTCCGGCGGGAATCGCAATGCTGCAGGTTTTTAGAGTTTCCATGAGAGAACGTGGATTTTGATGATTACAGGTTATGTTGAGTCATGGACACAAAAGCGTCCGCGCCTGTGCGAACTGTGTGAGTATGTGCTTTTAGTATTCTATCTCGTTTCGCATGTTGTTTGTTTCCTTAAACTTGTGAATTTGTTTTAGCGCAAGAGGCGGAAGATATGTGAATGGTACGAGATGACGTGATCGATGTGCGTGTGTGAATATGTGCAAAGGATGATGCTGAAGGGGCGGTTTTCCATCCAAATAGGCACAGTGGCACCTTCGTTGGCGTCGTGTCCTGATGATCTTTTGACAATTTGGTTTTATTTGACAATATGAGATATATTTTGCTCCTTGTAGATTTATATGTCCATATTTGCTATATATTAAATCGTGTATATTTTATATTACTTTCTTGTTATTAGGTTATTAGTTGTGTAACTCCAGTTTCTGATCTATGGAAAGTGGTGAAACGTCTTCACGAAATACAATTTCATTCGTTTTCCTCCCTTGCATTGGCACGCTGTGAGCGGTGTCGACTTCCAAATGAGGTTTGTGCATCTTGATTATTATACGTTTAATGATAGATACGGAGGTATCTTTGTCAGAGGTTCCCATGCGGACTGTCTCGGTGTGTATCTTGTTATGATTTCTTTTATTTAGTTCATCCTGCTTCTTTCGTGTTTTATTCACTGCATATGATATTTCAGTGCAAGAAGAAGAAGATTTGTAAAGAATCCGTAAGTGGCCCTAGAAGACGCAGTCATCGTGTGAGGTGTTGTCGGCAGGAACGAAGAGTCGAAGTTGTTGAAGAAGTCGTGTGACATTTGTATTGTTTCTGGTTATATACAACGCTATTTCACATATCTATGTATATATATATATATATTATTATTATATTATTATATATTATTATATTAAATCTTCAGTTGGTTTAGTTGAATGTTCAGTAATGTAATTTTCACAAGGTGGTTTTGTATATTAGATGAGTAGTTGTTCGATATAATAATATGTGTATATATATATATACATTTCACAATGTAATTTTCCATTATGTAAAATATATATATGCATATGTATATGTGCGTGTATTGTTATTCTCATTGTTTCTCGGATCGTTAATTGGTTGAATATTCCATAATGTGGATTTCGTATATAATTCTCTGGGTTCGTAGAAATGTAATTCTATATATTTATTTCTTTGAGTTTTAATGGTTTAATAACGTATACATACATATATATATATATTGTGAATTTTTCCCAAAGATACGCGTACGCATGTGTATATCTATATATGTGTGTGTCGCAGAGCAATCTTGTATACAATTTTCACTTTTATTAGAATGCTGATGTAGTGTAGTATATTTTATTTCTTTTATATTTTATTAGATTACCAATTATTCAGATTCACGAAGTAGGTCACACACACAGATATGCATACACGTGTGTGTATATACATGTGTTTTCGCAGAGAAATCTCATACATTTGAATCGCGGCTTGTTTTATTTATTGGTTCATTTAATTATTTCATTTTGTTTGTATTTTATATGCCATTGCTGATTGGTTGTAGTGTTTCTTCTTATTGATTCATTTATTTCATTTTGATTGTTTGTCGTATAATTCTTTTTATTTTGATTGGTTAGTTATTAGTTAATTTATTATTATTGGTCGTGTTTAATTATTCATAAGTTATTGGTTCGTGGCGTCACGTGCGGAACGCGGGACGTGACAATATAACGTTATACGTTATAACGTAATAGTATATAACGTTATACGTTATAACGTAATAGTATATAACGTTATACGTTATAACGTAATAGTATATATCGTTATACGTTATAACGTAATAGTATATAGCGTTATACGTTATAACGTAATAGTATATAACGTTATACGTTGTAACGTAATAGTATATAACGTTATACGTTATAACGTAATTGTATATAGCGTTATACGTTAAATCGTAATAGTATATAACGTTATACGTTATAACGTAATATTATATAGCGTTATACGTTAGAACGTAATGGTATATAACGTTATACGTTATAACGTAATAGTACATAACGTTATACGTTATAACGTTATTGTATATAACGTTATACGTTATAAAGTAATTGTATATAGCGTTATACGTTATAACGTAATTGTATATAGCGTTATACGTTAAATCGTAATAGTATATAACGTTATACGTTATAACGTAATAGTATATAACGTTGTACGTTATAACGTAATTCTATATAACGTTATACGTTATAACGTAATAGTATATAACGTTATACGTTATAACGTAATAGTATATAACGTTATACGTTATAACGTAATAGTATATAACGTTATACGTTATAACGTAATATTGTATAACGTTACACATTTTAGCGAAATAGTATATAACGATATACGTTATAAGGTATTGCTATATAACGTTAGACGTCATAACGTAATACTATATAACGTTATACGTTATATCGTAATAGTATATAACGTTATCCGTTGTAACGTAGTAGTATATAACGTTTTACGTTATAACGTAATAGTATACAACGTTATACGTTATAACGTAATTGTATGTAGCGTTATACGTTAAATCGTAATAGTATATAACGTTATACGTTATAACGTAATATCATATAGCGTTATACGTTATAACGTAATAGTATATAACGTTATACGTTATAACGTAATAGTATATAACGTTATACGTTATAACGTAATATTATATAGCGTTATACGTTAAATCGTAATAGTATATAACGTTATACGTTATAACGTAATATTATATAGCGTTATACGTTAGAACGTAATAGTATATAACGTTATACGTTATAACGTAATAGTATATAACGTTATACGTTATAACGTTATTGTATATAACGTTATACGTTATAAAGTAAATGTATATAGCGTTATACGTTATAACGTAATTGTATATAGCGTTATACGTTATAAAGTAAATGTATATAGCGTTATACGTTATAACGTAATATTGTATAACGTTACACGTTTTAACGAAATAGTATATAACGTTGTACGTTATAACGTAATGCTATATAACGTTAGACGTCATAACTTAATACTATATAACCTTATACGTTATATCGTAATAGTATATAACGTTATACGTTATAACGTAATAGTATATAACGTTATACGTTATAACGTAATTGTATATAGCGTTATACGTTAAATCGTAATAGTATATAACGTAATACGTTATAACGTAATAGTATATAACGATATACGTTATAACGTAATATTATATAGCGTTATACGTTATAACGTAATAGTATACAACGTTATACGTTATAACGTAATATTATATAGCGTTATACGTTAGAACGTAATAGTATATAACGTTATACGTTATAACGTAATAGTATATAACGTTATACGTTATAACGTAATATTATATAGCGTTATACGTTATAACGTAATTGTATATAGCGTTATACGTTAAATCGTAATAGTATATAACGTAATACGTTATAACGTAATAGTATATAACGTTATACGTTATAACGTAATATTATATAGCGTTATACGTTATAACGTAATAGTATACAACGTTATACGTTATAACGTAATATTATATAGCGTTATACGTTAGAACGTAATAGTATATAACGTTATACGTTATAACGTAATAGTATATAACGTTATACGTTATAACGTTATTGTATATAACGTTATACGTTATAAAGTAATTGTATATAGCGTTATACGTTATAACGTAATTGTATATAGCGTTATACGTTAAATGGTAATAGTATATAACGTTATACGTTATAACGTAATAGTATATAACTTTACACGTTTTAACGTAATAGTATATAACGTTGTACGTTATAACGTAATGCTATATAACGTTAGACGTCATAACTTAATACTATATAACGTTATACGTTATATCGTAATAGTATATAACGTTATCCGTTGTAACGTAGTAGTATATAACGTTATACGTTATAACGTAATTGTATATAACGTTATACGTTATAAAGTAATTGTATATAGCGTTATACGTTATAACGTAATAGTATATAACGTTATTCGTTATAACATAATATCATATAGCGTTATACGTTATAACGTAATAGTATTTAACGTTATACGTTAAGGCGTAATAGTATATAACGTTATACGTTATAACGTAATAGTATATAACGTTATACGTTATAACGTAATAGTATATAACGTTATACGTTGTAATGTGGTAGTATATAACGTTATACGTTATAACGTAATAGTATACAACGTTATACGTTTTAACGTAATTGTATATAGCGTTATACGTTATAACGTAATATTATATAGCGTTATACGTTATAACGTAATAGTATATAACGTTATACGTTATAACGTAATAGTATATAACGTTATACGTTATAACGTAATAGTATATAACGTTATACGTTATAACGTAATAGTATATAACGTTATACGTTATAACGTAATTGTATATAGCGTTATACGTTAAGTCGTAATGGTATATAACGTTATACGTTATAACGTATTAGTATATAATGTTATACGTTATATCGTAGTAGTATATAACGTTATGCGATATAACGTAATACTCTATAACGTTATACGTTATATCGTAATAGTATATAACGTTATACGTTGTAACGTAGTAGTATATAACGTTATACGTTATAACGTAATTGTATATAACGTTATACGTTATAAAGTAATTGTATATAACGTTAAACTTTATAACGTAATAGTATATAACGTTACACGTTTTAACGAAATAGTATACAACGTTGTACGTTATAACGTAATGCTATGTAACGTTAGACGTCATAACTTAATACTATATAACCTTATATGTTATATCGTAATAGTATATAACGTTATTCGTTATAACGTAATAGTATATAACGTTATACGTTATAACGTAATTGTATATAGCGTTATACGTTAAATCGTAATAGTATATAACGTTGTACGTTATAACGTAATAGTATATTACGTTATACGTTATAACGTAATATTATATAACGTTACACGTTATAACGTAATAGTATATAACGTTACACGTTATAACGTAATTGTATATAACGTTATACGTTATAACGTAATTGTATATAGCGTTATACGTTAAATCGTAATAGTATATAACGTTGTACGTTATAACGTAATAGTATATAACGTTGTACGTTATAACGTAATTCTATATAACGTTATACGTTATAACGTAATAGTATATAACGTTATACGTTATAACGTAATAGTATATAACGTTATACGTTATAACGTAATAGTATATAACGTTATACGTTATAACGTAATAGTATATAACGTTATACGTTATAACGTAATAGTATATAACGTTACACGTTTTAACGTAATAGTATATAACGTTGTACTATATAACGTAATGCTATATAACGTTAGACGTCATAACTTAATACTATGTAACGTTATACGTTATATCGTAATAGTATATAACGTTATCCGTTGTAACGTAGTAGTATATAACGTTTTACGTTATAACCTAATAGTATACAACGTTATACGTTATAACGTAATTGTATATAGCGTTATACGTTAAATCGTAATAGTATATAACGTTATAAGTTATAACGTAATATCATATAGCGTTATACGTTATAACGTAATAGTATATAACGTTATATGTTATAACGTAATAGTATATAACGTTGTACGTTATAACGTAATTCTATATAACGTTATACGTTATAACGTAATAGTATATAACGTTATACGTTATAACGTAATATTGTATAGCGTTACACATTTTAACGAAATAGTATATAACGATATACGTTATAAGGTATTGCTATATAACGTTAGACGTCATAACGTAATACTATATAACGTTATACGTTATATCGTAATAGTATATAACGTTATCCGTTGTAACGTAGTAGTATATAACGTTATACGTTATAACGTAATAGTATATAACGTTAAACGTTATAACGTAATAGTATATAACGTTACACGTTTTAACGAAATAGTATATAACGTTGTACGTTATAACGTAATGCTATATAACGTTAGACGTCATAACTTAATACTATATAACCTTATACGTTATATCGTAATAGTATATAACGTTATACGTTATAACGTAATAGTATATAACGTTATACGTTATAACGTAATTGTATATAGCGTTATACGTTAAATCGTAATAGTATATAACGTAATACGTTATAACGTAATAGTATATAACGTTATACGTTATAACGTAATATTATATAGCGTTATACGTTATAACGTAATAGTATACAACGTTATACGTTATAACGTAATATTATATAGCGTTATACGTTAGAACGTAATAGTATATAACGTTATACGTTATAACGTAATAGTATATAACGTTATACGTTATAACGTAATAATATATAACGTTATACGTTATAACGTAATAGTATATAACGTTATACGTTATAACGTAATAGTATATAACGTTACACGTTTTAACGTAATAGTATATAACGTTGTACTTTATAACGTAATGCTATATAACGTTAGACGTCATAACTTAATACTATGTAACGTTATACGTTATAACGTAATAGTATATAACGTTACACGTTTTAACGTAATAGTATATAACGTTGTACTTTATAACGTAATGCTATATAACGTTAGACGTCATAACTTAATACTATGTAACGTTATACGTTATAACGTAATAGTATATAACGTTATACGTTATAACGTAATAGTATATAACGTTATACGTTATAACGTAATAGTATATAACGTTATACGTTATAACGTAATAATATATAACGTTATACGTTATAACGTAATAGTATATAACGTTATACGTTATAACGTAATAGTATATAACGTTACACGTTTTAACGTAATAGTATATAACGTTGTACTTTATAACGTAATGCTATATAACGTTAGACGTCATAACGTAATACTATATAACGTTATACGTTATATCGTAATAGTATATAACGTTATACGTTATAACGTAATAGTATATAACGTTATACGTTATAACGTAATAGTATATAACGTTATACGTTATAACGTAATAATATATAACGTTATACGTTATAACGTAATAGTATATAACGTTATACGTTATAACGTAATAGTATATAACGTTACACGTTTTAACGTAATAGTATATAACGTTGTACTTTATAACGTAATGCTATATAACGTTAGACGTCATAACTTAATACTATGTAACGTTATACGTTATATCGTAATAGTATATAACGTTATCCGTTGTAACGTAGTAGTATATAACGTTTTACGTTATAACGTAATAGTATACAACGTTATACGTTATAACGTAATTGTATATAGCGTTATACGTTAAATCGTAATAGTATATAACGTTATACGTTATAACGTAATATCATATAGCGTTATACGTTATAACGTAATAGTATATAACGTTATACGTTATAACGTAATAGTATATAACGTTATACGTTATAACGTAATTGTATATAGCGTTATACGTTAAATCGTAATAGTATATAACGTTATACGTTATAACGTAATATTGTATAACGTTACACATTTTAACGAAATAGTATATAACGATATACGTTATAAGGTATTGCTATATAACGTTAGACGTCATAACGTAATACTATATAACCTTATACGTTATATCGTAATAGTATATAACGTTAGACGTCATAACTTAATACTATGTAACGTTATACGTTATAACGTAATAGTATATAACGTTATACGTTATAACGTAATAGTATATAACGTTATACGTTATAACGTAATAATATATAACGTTATACGTTATAACGTAATAGTATATAACGTTATACGTTATAACGTAATAGTATATAACGTTACACGTTTTAACGTAATAGTATATAACGTTGTACTTTATAACGTAATGCTATATAACGTTAGACGTCATAACTTAATACTATGTAACGTTATACGTTATATCGTAACAGTATATAACGTTATCCGTTGTAACGTAGTAGTATATAACGTTTTACGTTATAACGTAATTCTATATAGCGTTATACGTTAAATCGTAATAGTATATAACGTTATACGTTATAACGTAATATTATATAGCGTTATACGTTAGAACGTAATAGTATATAACGTTATACGTTATAACGTAATAGTATATAACGTTATACGTTATAACGTTATTGTATATAACGTTATACGTTAAATCGTAATAGTATATAACGTTATACGTTATAACGTAATATTATATAGCGTTATACGTTAGAACGTAATAGTATATAACGTTATACGTTATAACGTAATAGTATATAACGTTATACGTTATAACGTAATAGTATATAACGTTATACGTTATAACGTAATAGTATATAACGTTATACGTTATAACGTAATAATATATAACGTTATACGTTATAACGTAATAGTATACAACGTTATACGTTATAACGTAATTCTATATAGCGTTATACGTTAAATCGTAATAGTATATAACGTTATACGTTATAACGTAATATTATATAGCGTTATACGTTAGAACGTAATAGTATATAACGTTATACGTTATAACGTAATAGTATATAACGTTATACGTTATAACGTTATTGTATATAACGTTATACGTTATAAAGTAATTGTATATAGCGTTATACGTTATAACGTAATTGTATATAGCGTTATACGTTAAATCGTAATAGTATATAACGTTATACGTTATAACGTAATAGTATATAACGTTGTACGTTATAACGTAATTCTATATAACGTTATACCTTATAACGTAATAGTATATAACGTTATACGTTATAACGTAATAGTATATAACGTTATACGTTATAACGTAATAGTATATAACGTTATACGTTATAACGTAATATCATATAGCGTTATACGTTATAACGTAATAGTATATAACGTTATACGTTATAACGTAATAGTATATAACGTTATACGTTATAACGTAATTGTATATAGCGTTATACGTTATAACGTAATAGTATACAACGTTATACGTTATAACGTAATATTATATAGCGTTATACGTTAGAACGTAATAGTATATAACGATATACGTTATAAGGTATTGCTATATAACGTTAGACGTCATAACGTAATACTATATAACGTTATACGTTATATCGTAATAGTATATAACGTTATCCGTTGTAACGTAGTAGTATATAACGTTATACGTTATAACGTAATAGTATATAACGTTAAACGTTATAACGTAATAGTATATAACGTTACACGTTTTAACGAAATAGTATATAACGTTGTACGTTATAACGTAATGCTATATAACGTTAGACGTCATAACTTAATACTATATAACCTTATACGTTATATCGTAATAGTATATAACGTTATACGTTATAACGTAATAGTATATAACGTTATACGTTATAACGTAATAGTATATAACGTTATACGTTATAACGTAATAGTATATAACGTTATACGTTGTAATGTGGTAGTATATAACGTTATACGTTATAACGTAATAGTATACAACGTTATACGTTTTAACGTAATTGTATATAGCGTTATACGTTAAATCGTAATAGTATATAACGTAATACGTTATAAGGTAATAGTATATAACGTTATACGTTATAACGTAATATTATATAGCGTTATACGTTATAACGTAATAGTATACAACGTTATACGTTATAACGTAATATTATATAGCGTTATACGTTAGAACGTAATAGTATATAACGTTATACGTTATAACGTAATAGTATATAACGTTATACGTTATAACGTAATATTATATAGCGTTATACGTTATAACGTAATTCTAGATAGCGTTATACGTTAAATCGTAATAGTATATAACGTTATACGTTATAACGTAATATTATATAGCGTTATACGTTAGAACGTAATAGTATATAACGTTATACGTTATAACGTAATAGTATATAACGTTATACGTTATAACGTTATTGTATATAACGTTATACGTTATAAAGTAATTGTATATAGCGTTATACGTTATAACGTAATTGTATATAGCGTTATACGTTAAATGGTAATAGTATATAACGTTATACGTTATAACGTAATAGTATATAACTTTACACGTTTTAACGTAATAGTATATAACGTTGTACGTTATAACGTAATGCTATATAACGTTAGACGTCATAACTTAATACTATATAACGTTATACGTTATATCGTAATAGTATATAACGTTATCCGTTGTAACGTAGTAGTATATAACGTTATACGTTATAAGGTAATTGTATATAACGTTATACGTTATAAAGTAATTGTATATAGCGTTATACGTTATAACGTAATAGTATATAACGTTATTCGTTATAACATAATATCATATAGCGTTATACGTTATAACGTAATAGTTTTTAACGTTATACGTTAAAGCGTAATAGTATATAACGTTATACGTTATAACGTAATAGTATATAACGTTATACGTTATAACGTAATAGTATATAACGTTATACGTTGTAATGTGGTAGTATATAACGTTATACGTTATAACGTAATAGTATACAACGTTATACGTTTTAACGTAATTGTATATAGCGTTATACGTTAAATCGTAATAGTATATAACGTTATACGTTATAACGTAATATTATATAGCGTTATACGTTATAACGTAATAGTATATAACGTTATACGTTATAACGTAATAGTATATAACGTTATACGTTATAACGTAATAGTATATAACGTTATACGTTATAACGTAATTGTATATAGCGTTATACGTTATAACGTAATAGTATACAACGTTATACGTTATAACGTAATATTATATAGCGTTATACGTTAGAACGTAATAGTATATAACGATATACGTTATAAGGTATTGCTATATAACGTTAGACGTCATAACGTAATACTATATAACGTTATACGTTATATCGTAATAGTATATAACGTTATCCGTTGTAACGTAGTAGTATATAACGTTATACGTTATAACGTAATAGTATATAACGTTAAACGTTATAACGTAATAGTATATAACGTTACACGTTTTAACGAAATAGTATATAACGTTGTACGTTATAACGTAATGCTATATAACGTTAGACGTCATAACTTAATACTATATAACCTTATACGTTATATCGTAATAGTATATAACGTTATACGTTATAACGTAATAGTATATAACGTTATACGTTATAACGTAATAGTATATAACGTTATACGTTATAACGTAATAGTATATAACGTTATACGTTATAACGTAATAGTATATAACGTTATACGTTGTAATGTGGTAGTATATAACGTTATACGTTATAACGTAATAGTATACAACGTTATACGTTTTAACGTAATTGTATATAGCGTTATACGTTAAATCGTAATAGTATATAACGTAATACGTTATAACGTAATAGTATATAACGTTATACGTTATAACGTAATATTATATAGCGTTATACGTTATAACGTAATTCTAGATAGCGTTATACGTTAAATCGTAATAGTATATAACGTTATACGTTATAACGTAATATTATATAGCGTTATACGTTAGAACGTAATAGTATATAACGTTATACGTTATAACGTAATAGTATATAACGTTATACGTTATAACGTTATTGTATATAACGTTATACGTTATAAAGTAATTGTATATAGCGTTATACGTTATAACGTAATTGTATATAGCGTTATACGTTATAACGTAATAGTATATAACGTTATTCGTTATAACATAATATCATATAGCGTTATACGTTATAACGTAATAGTATTTAACGTTATACGTTAAAGCGTAATATTATATAGCGTTATACGTTATAACGTAATAGTATATAACGTTATACGTTATAACGTAATAGTATATAACGTTATACGTTATAACGTAATAGTATATAACGTTATACGTTATAACGTAATTGTATATAGCGTTATACGTTAAGTCGTAATAGTATATAACGTTATACGTTATAACGTATTAGTATATAATGTTATACGTTATATCGTAGTAGTATATAACGTTATGCGATATAACGTAATACTCTATAACGTTATACGTTATATCGTAATAGTATATAACGTTATACGTTGTAACGTAGTAGTATATAACGTTATACGTTATAACGTAATAGTATACAACGTTATACGTTATAACGTAATTCTATATAGCGTTATACGTTAAATAGTAATAGTATATAACGTTATACGTTATAACGTAATATTATATAGCGTTATACGTTATAACGTAATAGTATATAACGTTATACGTTATAACGTAATTGTATATAACGTTATATGTTAAATCGTAGTAGTATATAACGTTATACGTTATAACGTAATAGTATATAACGTTATACGTTATAACGTAATAGTATATAACGTTATACGTTGTAATGTGGTAATATATAACGTTATACGTTATAACGTAATAGTATACAACGTTATACGTTTTAACGTAATTGTATATAGCGTTATACGTTAAATCGTAATAGTATATAACGTTATACGTTATAACGTAATATTATATAGCGTTATACGTTATAACGTAATAGTATATAACGTTATACGTTATAACGTAATAGTATATAACGTTATACGTTATAACGTAATAGTATATAACGTTATACGTTATAACGTAATAGTATATAACGTTATACGTTATAACGTAATTGTATATAGCGTTATACGTTAAGTCGTAATAGTATATAACGTTATACGTTATAACGTATTAGTATATAATGTTATACGTTATATCGTAGTAGTATATAACGTTATACGTTATAACGTAATATTATATAGCGTTATACGTTATAACGTAATAGTATATAACGTTATACGTTATAACGTAATAGTATATAACGTTATACGTTATAACGTAATAGTATATAACGTTATACGTTATAACGTAATTGTATATAGCGTTATACGTTAAGTCGTAATAGTATATAACGTTATACGTTATAACGTATTAGTATATAATGTTATACGTTATATCGTAGTAGTATATAACGTTATGCGATATAACGTAATACTCTATAACGTTATACGTTATATCGTAATAGTATATAACGTTATACGTTGTAACGTAGTAGTATATAACGTTATACGTTATAACGTAATAGTATACAACGTTATACGTTATAACGTAATTCTATATAGCGTTATACGTTAAATCGTAATAGTATATAACGTTATACGTTACAACGTAATATTATATAGCGTTATACGTTATAACGTAATAGTATATAACGTTATACGTTATAACGTAATTGTATATAACGTTATATGTTAAATCGTAGTAGTATATAACGTTATACGTTATAACGTAATATCATATAGCGTTATACGTTATAACGTAATAGTATATAACGTTATACGTTATAACGTAATAGTATATAACGTTATACGTTATAACGTAATAGTATATAACGATATACGTTATAAGGTATTGCTATATAACGTTAGACGTCATAACGTAATACTATATAACGTTATACGTTATATCGTAATAGTATATAACGTTATACGTTGTAACGTAGTAGTATATAACGTTATACGTTATAAAGTAATTGTATATAGCGTTATGCGTTATAACGTAATAGTATATAACGTTATTCGTTATAACATAATATCATATAGCGTTATACGTTATAACGTAATAGTATTTAACGTTATACGTTAAAGCGTAATAGTATATAACGTTATACGTTATAACGTAATAGTATATAACGTTATACGTTATAACGTAATAGTATATAACGTTATACGTTATAACGTAATAGTATATAACGTTATACGTTATAACGTTATTGTATATAACGTTATACGTTATAAAGTAATTGTATATAGCGTTATACGTTATAACGTAATTGTATATAGCGTTATACGTTAAATCGTAATAGTATATAACGTTATACGTTATAACGTAATAGTATATAACGTAGTACGTTATAACGTAATTCTATATAACGTTATACGTTATAACGTAATAGTATATAACGTTATACGTTATAACGTAATAGTATATAACGTTATACGTTATAACGTAATAGTATATAACGTTATACGTTATAACGTAATATCATATAGCGTTATACGTTATAACGTAATAGTATATAACGTTATACGTTATAACGTAATAGTATATAACGTTATACGTTATAACGTAATTGTATATAGCGTTATACGTTATAACGTAATAGTATACAACGTTATACGTTATAACGTAATATTATATAGCGTTATACGTTAGAACGTAATAGTATATAACGATATACGTTATAAGGTATTGCTATATAACGTTAGACGTCATAACGTAATACTATATAACGTTATACGTTATATCGTAATAGTATATAACGTTATCCGTTGTAACGTAGTAGTATATAACGTTATACGTTATAACGTAATAGTATATAACGTTAAACGTTATAACGTAATAGTATATAACGTTACACGTTTTAACGAAATAGTATATAACGTTGTACGTTATAACGTAATGCTATATAACGTTAGACGTCATAACTTAATACTATATAACCTTATACGTTATATCGTAATAGTATATAACGTTATACGTTATAACGTAATAGTATATAACGTTATACGTTATAACGTAATAGTATATAACGTTATACGTTATAACGTAATAGTTTATAACGTTATACGTTGTAATGTGGTAGTATATAACGTTATACGTTATAACGTAATAGTATACAACGTTATACGTTTTAACGTAATTGTATATAGCGTTATACGTTAAATCGTAATAGTATATAACGTAATACGTTATAACGTAATAGTATATAACGTTATACGTTGTAATGTGGTAGTATATAACGTTATACGTTATAACGTAATAGTATACAACGTTATACGTTTTAACGTAATTGTATATAGCGTTATACGTTAAATCGTAATAGTATATAACGTAATACGTTATAACGTAATAGTATATAACGTTATACGTTATAACGTAATATTATATAGCGTTATACGTTATAACGTAATAGTATACAACGTTATACGTTATAACGTAATATTATATAGCGTTATACGTTAGAACGTAATAGTATATAACGTTATACGTTATAACGTAATAGTATATAACGTTATACGTTATAACGTAATATTACATAGCGTTATACGTTATAACGTAATTCTAGATAGCGTTATACGTTAAATCGTAATAGTATATAACGTTATACGTTATAACGTAATATTATATAGCGTTGTACGTTAGAACGTAATAGTATATAACGTTATACGTTATAACGTAATAGTATATAACGTTATACGTTATAACGTTATTGTATATAACGTTATACGTTATAAAGTAATTGTATATAGCGTTATACGTTATAACGTAATTGTATATAGCGTTATACGTTAAATGGTAATAGTATATAACGTTATACGTTATAACGTAATAGTATATAACTTTACACGTTTTAACGTAATAGTATATAACGTTGTACGTTATAACGTAATGCTATATAACGTTAGACGTCATAACTTAATACTATATAACGTTATACGTTATATCGTAATAGTATATAACGTTATCCGTTGTAACGTAGTAGTATATAACGTTATACGTTATAACGTAATTGTATATAACGTTATACGTTATAAAGTAATTGTATATAGCGTTATACGTTATAACGTAATAGTATATAACGTTATTCGTTATAACATAATATCATATAGCGTTATACGTTATAACGTAATAGTATTTAACGTTATACGTTAAAGCGTAATAGTATATAACGTTATACGTTATAACGTAATAGTATATAACGTTATACGTTATAACGTAATAGTATATAACGTTATACGTTGTAATGTGGTAGTATATAACGTTATACGTTATAACGTAATAGTATACAACGTTATACGTTTTAACGTAATTGTATATAGCGTTATACGTTAAATCGTAATAGTATATAACGTTATACGTTATAACGTAATATTATATAGCGTTATACGTTATAACGTAATAGTATATAACGTTATACGTTATAACGTAATAGTATATAACGTTATACGTTATAACGTAATAGTATATAACGTTATACGTTATAACGTAATTGTATATAGCGTTATACGTTAAGTCGTAATAGTATATAACGTAATACGTTATAACGTAATAGTATATAACGTTATACGTTATAACGTAATATTATATAGCGTTATACGTTATAACGTAATAGTATACAACGTTATACGTTATAACGTAATATTATATAGCGTTATACGTTAGAACGTAATAGTATATAACGTTATACGTTATAACGTAATAGTATATAACGTTATACGTTATAACGTAATATTACATAGCGTTATACGGTATAACGTAATTCTAGATAGCGTTATACGTTAAATCGTAATAGTATATAACGTTATACGTTATAACGTAATATTATATAGCGTTGTACGTTAGAACGTAATAGTATATAACGTTATACGTTATAACGTAATAGTATATAACGTTATACGTTATAACGTTATTGTATATAACGTTATACGTTATAAAGTAATTGTATATAGCGTTATACGTTATAACGTAATTGTATATAGCGTTATACGTTAAATGGTAATAGTATATAACGTTATACGTTATAACGTAATAGTATATAACTTTACACGTTTTAACGTAATAGTATATAACGTTGTACGTTATAACGTAATGCTATTTAACGTTAGACGTCATAACTCAATACTATATAACGTTATACGTTATATCGTAATAGTATATAACGTTATCCGTTGTAACGTAGTAGTATATAACGTTATACGTTATAACGTAATTGTATATAACGTTATACGTTATAAAGTAATTGTATATAGCGTTATACGTTATAACGTAATAGTATATAACGTTATTCGTTATAACATAATATCATATAGCGTTATACGTTATAACGTAATAGTATTTAACGTTATACGTTAAAGCGTAATAGTATATAACGTTATACGTTATAACGTAATAGTATATAACGTTATACGTTATAACGTAATAGTATATAACGTTATACGTTGTAATGTGGTAGTATATAACGTTATACGTTATAACGTATTAGTATATAATGTTATACGTTATATCGTAGTAGTATATAACGTTATGCGATATAACGTAATACTCTATAACGTTATACGTTATATCGTAATAGTATATAACGTTATACGTTGTAACGTAGTAGTATATAACGTTATACGTTGTAACGTAGTAGTATATAACGTTATACGTTATAACGTAATTGTATATAACGTTATACGTTATAAAGTAATTGTATATAACGTTAAACTTTATAACGTAATAGTATATAACGTTACACGTTTTAACGAAATAGTATACAACGTTGTACGTTATAACGTAATGCTATATAACGTTAGACGTCATAACTTAATACTATATAACCTTATACGTTATATCGTAATAGTATATAACGTTATTCGTTATAACGTAATAGTATATAACGTTATACGTTATAACGTAATTGTATATAGCGTTATATGTTAAATCGTAGTAGTATATAACGTTATACGTTATAACGTAATATCATATAGCGTTATACGTTATAACGTAATAGTATATAACGTTATACGTTATAACGTAATAGTATATAACGTTATACGTTATAACGTAATAGTATATAACGATATACGTTATAAGGTATTGCTATATAACGTTAGACGTCATAACGTAATACTATATAACGTTATACGTCATATCGTAATAGTATATAACGTTATACGTTATAACGTAATTCTATATAACGTTATACGTTATAACGTAATAGTATGTAACGTTAGACGTCATAACTTAATACTATATAACCTTATACGTTATATCGTAATAGTATATAACGTTATTCGTTATAACGTAATAGTATATAACGTTATACGTTATAACGTAATTGTATATAGCGTTATACGTTAAATCGTAATAGTATATAACGTTGTACGTTATAACGTAATAGTATATTACGTTATACGTTATAACGTAATATTATATAACGTTACACGTTATAACGTAATAGTATATAACGTTACACGTTATAACGTCATTGTATATAACGTTATACGTTATAACGTAATTGTATATAGCGTTATACGTTAAATCGTAATAGTATATAACGTTGTACGTTATAACGTAATAGTATATAACGTTGTACGTTATAACGTAATTCTATATAACGTTATACGTTATAACGTAATAGTATGTAACGTTATACGTTATAACGTAATAGTATATAACGTTATACGTTATAACGTAATAGTATATAACGTTATACGTTATAACGTAATAGTATATAACGTTACACGTTTTAACGTAATAGTATATAACGTTGTACTTTATAACATAATGCTATATAACGTTAGACGTCATAACTTAATACTATGTAACGTTATACGTTATATCGTAATAGTATATAACGTTATCCGTTGTAACGTAGTAGTATATAACGTTTTACGTTATAACCTAATAGTATACAACGTTATACGTTATAACGTAATTGTATATAGCGTTATACGTTAAATCGTAATAGTATATAACGTTATACGTTATAACGTAATATCATATAGCGTTATACGTTATAACGTAATAGTATATAACGTTATACGTTATAAAGTAATAGTATATAACGTTGTACGTTATAACGTAATTCTATATAACGTTATACGTTATAACGTAATAGTATATAACGTTATACGTTATAACGTAATATTGTATAACGTTGCACATTTTAACGAAATAGTATATAACGATTTACGTTATAAGGTATTGCTATATAACGTTAGACGTCATAACTTAATACTATGTAACGTTATACGTTATAACGTAATAGTATATAACGTTACACGTTTTAACGTAATAGTATATAACGTTGTACTTTATAACGTAATGCTATATAACGTTAGACGTCATAACTTAATACTATGTAACGTTATACGTTATAACGTAATAGTATATAACGTTATACGTTATAACGTAATAGTATATAACGTTATACGTTATAACGTAATAGTATATAACGTTATACGTTATAACGTAATAATATATAACGTTATACGTTATAACGTAATAGTATATAACGTTATACGTTATAACGTAATAGTATATAACGTTACACGTTTTAACGTAATAGTATATAACGTTGTACTTTATAACGTAATGCTATATAACGTTAGACGTCATAACTTAATACTATGTAACGTTATACGTTATAACGTAATAGTATATAACGTTATACGTTATAACGTAATAGTATATAACGTTATACGTTATAACGTAATAGTATATAACGTTATACGTTATAACGTAATAGTATATAACGTTATACGTTATAACGTAATAGTATATAACGTTATACGTTATAACGTAATAGTATATAACGTTATACGTTATAACGTAATAGTATATAACGTTATACGTTGTAATGTGGTAGTATATAACGTTATACGTTATAACGTAATAGTATACAACGTTATACGTTTTAACGTAATTGTATATAGCGTTATACGTTAAATCGTAATAGTATATAACGTAATACGTTATAACGTAATAGTATATAACGTTATACGTTGTAATGTGGTAGTATATAACGTTATACGTTATAACGTAATAGTATACAACGTTATACGTTTTAACGTAATTGTATATAGCGTTATACGTTAAATCGTAATAGTATATAACGTAATACGTTATAACGTAATAGTATATAACGTTATACGTTATAACGTAATATTATATAGCGTTATACGTTATAACGTAATAGTATACAACGTTATACGTTATAACGTAATATTATATAGCGTTATACGTTAGAACGTAATAGTATATAACGTTATACGTTATAACGTAATAGTATATAACGTTATACGTTATAACGTAATATTACATAGCGTTATACGTTATAACGTAATTCTAGATAGCGTTATACGTTAAATCGTAATAGTATATAACGTTATACGTTATAACGTAATATTATATAGCGTTATACGTTAGAACGTAATAGTATATAACGTTATACGTTATAACGTAATAGTATATAACGTTATACGTTATAACGTTATTGTATATAACGTTATACGTTATAAAGTAATTGTATATAGCGTTATACGTTATAACGTAATTGTATATAGCGTTATACGTTAAATGGTAATAGTATATAACGTTATACGTTATAACGTAATAGTATATAACTTTACACGTTTTAACGTAATAGTATATAACGTTGTACGTTATAACGTAATGCTATATAACGTTAGACGTCATAACTTAATACTATATAACGTTATACGTTATATCGTAATAGTATATAACGTTATCCGTTGTAACGTAGTAGTATATAACGTTATACGTTATAACGTAATTGTATATAACGTTATACGTTATAAAGTAATTGTATATAGCGTTATACGTTATAACGTAATAGTATATAACGTTATTCGTTATAACATAATATCATATAGCGTTATACGTTATAACGTAATAGTATTTAACGTTATACGTTAAAGCGTAATAGTATATAACGTTATACGTTATAACGTAATAGTATATAACGTTATACGTTATAACGTAATAGTATATAACGTTATACGTTGTAATGTGGTAGTATATAACGTTATACGTTATAACGTAATAGTATACAACGTTATACGTTTTAACGTAATTGTATATAGCGTTATACGTTAAATCGTAATAGTATATAACGTTATACGTTTTAACGTAATTGTATATAGCGTTATACGTTAAATCGTAATAGTATATAACGTTATACGTTATAACGTAATATTATATAGCGTTATACGTTATAACGTAATAGTATATAACGTTATACGTTATAACGTAATAGTATATAACGTTATACGTTATAACGTAATAGTATATAACGTTATACGTTATAACGTAATAGTATATAACGTTATACGTTATAACGTAATTGTATATAGCGTTATACGTTAAGTCGTAATAGTATATAACGTTATACGTTATAACGTATTAGTATATAATGTTATACGTTATATCGTAGTAGTATATAACGTTATGCGATATAACGTAATACTCTATAACGTTATACGTTATATCGTAATAGTATATAACGTTATACGTTGTAACGTAGTAGTATATAACGTTATACGTTATAACGTAATAGTATACAACGTTATACGTTATAACGTAATTCTATATAGCGTTATACGTTAAATCGTAATAGTATATAACGTTATACGTTATAACGTAATATTATATAGCGTTATACGTTATAACGTAATAGTATATAACGTTATACGTTATAACGTAATTGTATATAACGTTATATGTTAAATCGTAGTAGTATATAACGTTATACGTTATAACGTAATAGTATATAACGTTATACGTTATAACGTAATAGTATATAACGTTATACGTTATAACGTAATAGTATATAACGATATACGTTATAAGGTATTGCTATATAACGTTAGACGTCATAACGTAATAGTATATAACGTTATCCGTTGTAACGTAGTAGTATATAACGTTATACGTTATAACGTAATTGTATATAACGTTATACGTTATAAAGTAATTGTATATAGCGTTATACGTTATAACGTAATAGTATATAACGTTATTCGTTATAACATAATATCATATAGCGTTATACGTTATAACGTAATTGTATTTAACGTTATACGTTAAAGCGTAATAGTATATAACGTTATCCGTTATAACGTAATAGTATATAACGTTATACGTTATAACGTAATAGTATATAACGTTATACGTTGTAATGTGGTAGTATATAACGTTATACGTTATAACGTAATAGTATACAACGTTATACGTTTTAACGTAATTGTATATAGCGTTATACGTTAAATCGTAATAGTATATAACGTTATACGTTATAACGTAATATTATATAGCGTTATACGTTATAACGTAATAGTATATAACGTTATACGTTATAACGTAATAGTATATAACGTTATACGTTATAACGTAATAGTATATAACGTTATACGTTATAACGTAATTGTATATAGCGTTATACGTTAAGTCGTAATAGTATATAACGTTATACGTTATAACGTATTAGTATATAATGTTATACGTTATATCGTAGTAGTATATAACGTTATGCGATATAACGTAATACTCTATAACGTTATACGTTATATCGTAATAGTATATAACGTTATACGTTGTAACGTAGTAGTATATAACGTTATACGTTGTAACGTAGTAGTATATAACGTTATACGTTATAACGTAATTGTATATAACGTTATACGTTATAAAGTAATTGTATATAACGTTAAACTTTATAACGTAATAGTATATAACGTTACACGTTTTAACGAAATAGTATACAACGTTGTACGTTATAACGTAATGCTATATAACGTTAGACGTCATAACTTAATACTATATAACCTTATACGTTATATCGTAATAGTATATAACGTTATTCGTTATAACGTAATAGTATATAACGTTATACGTTATAACGTAATTGTATATAGCGTTATATGTTAAATCGTAGTAGTATATAACGTTATACGTTATAACGTAATATCATATAGCGTTATACGTTATAACGTAATAGTATATAACGTTATACGTTATAACGTAATAGTATATAACGTTATACGTTATAACGTAATAGTATATAACGATATACGTTATAAGGTATTGCTATATAACGTTAGACGTCATAACGTAATACTATATAACGTTATACGTCATATCGTAATAGTATATAACGTTATACGTTGTAACGTAGTAGTATATAACGTTATACGTTATAACGTAATTGTATATAACGTTATACGTTATAAAGTAATTGTATATAACGTTAAACTTTATAACGTAATAGTATATAACGTTGTACGTTATAACGTAATGCTATATAACGTTAGACGTCATAACTTAATACTATATAACGTTATACGTTATATCGTAATAGTATATAACGTTATCCGTTGTAACGTAGTAGTATATAACGTTATACGTTATAACGTAATTGTATATAACGTTATACGTTATAAAGTAATTGTATATAGCGTTATACGTTATAACGTAATAGTATATAACGTTATTCGTTATAACATAATATCATATAGCGTTATACGTTATAACGTAATAGTATTTAACGTTATACGTTAAAGCGTAATAGTATATAACGTTATACGTTATAACGTAATAGTATATAACGTTATACGTTATAACGTAATAGTATATAACGTTATACGTTGTAATGTGGTAGTATATAACGTTATACGTTATAACGTAATAGTATACAACGTTATACGTTTTAACGTAATTGTATATAGCGTTATACGTTAAATCGTAATAGTATATAACGTTATACGTTTTAACGTAATTGTATATAGCGTTATACGTTAAATCGTAATAGTATATAACGTTATACGTTATAACGTAATATTATATAGCGTTATACGTTATAACGTAATAGTATATAACGTTATACGTTATAACGTAATAGTATATAACGTTATACGTTATAACGTAATAGTATATAACGTTATACGTTATAACGTAATAGTATATAACGTTATACGTTATAACGTAATTGTATATAGCGTTATACGTTAAGTCGTAATAGTATATAACGTTATACGTTATAACGTATTAGTATATAATGTTATACGTTATATCGTAGTAGTATATAACGTTATGCGATATAACGTAATACTCTATAACGTTATACGTTATATCGTAATAGTATATAACGTTATACGTTGTAACGTAGTAGTATATAACGTTATACGTTATAACGTAATAGTATACAACGTTATACGTTATAACGTAATTCTATATAGCGTTATACGTTAAATCGTAATAGTATATAACGTTATACGTTATAACGTAATATTATATAGCGTTATACGTTATAACGTAATAGTATATAACGTTATACGTTATAACGTAATTGTATATAACGTTATATGTTAAATCGTAGTAGTATATAACGTTATACGTTATAACGTAATAGTATATAACGTTATACGTTATAACGTAATAGTATATAACGTTATACGTTATAACGTAATAGTATATAACGATATACGTTATAAGGTATTGCTATATAACGTTAGACGTCATAACGTAATAGTATATAACGTTATCCGTTGTAACGTAGTAGTATATAACGTTATACGTTATAACGTAATTGTATATAACGTTATACGTTATAAAGTAATTGTATATAGCGTTATACGTTATAACGTAATAGTATATAACGTTATTCGTTATAACATAATATCATATAGCGTTATACGTTATAACGTAATTGTATTTAACGTTATACGTTAAAGCGTAATAGTATATAACGTTATCCGTTATAACGTAATAGTATATAACGTTATACGTTATAACGTAATAGTATATAACGTTATACGTTGTAATGTGGTAGTATATAACGTTATACGTTATAACGTAATAGTATACAACGTTATACGTTTTAACGTAATTGTATATAGCGTTATACGTTAAATCGTAATAGTATATAACGTTATACGTTATAACGTAATATTATATAGCGTTATACGTTATAACGTAATAGTATATAACGTTATACGTTATAACGTAATAGTATATAACGTTATACGTTATAACGTAATAGTATATAACGTTATACGTTATAACGTAATTGTATATAGCGTTATACGTTAAGTCGTAATAGTATATAACGTTATACGTTATAACGTATTAGTATATAATGTTATACGTTATATCGTAGTAGTATATAACGTTATGCGATATAACGTAATACTCTATAACGTTATACGTTATATCGTAATAGTATATAACGTTATACGTTGTAACGTAGTAGTATATAACGTTATACGTTGTAACGTAGTAGTATATAACGTTATACGTTATAACGTAATTGTATATAACGTTATACGTTATAAAGTAATTGTATATAACGTTAAACTTTATAACGTAATAGTATATAACGTTACACGTTTTAACGAAATAGTATACAACGTTGTACGTTATAACGTAATGCTATATAACGTTAGACGTCATAACTTAATACTATATAACCTTATACGTTATATCGTAATAGTATATAACGTTATTCGTTATAACGTAATAGTATATAACGTTATACGTTATAACGTAATTGTATATAGCGTTATATGTTAAATCGTAGTAGTATATAACGTTATACGTTATAACGTAATATCATATAGCGTTATACGTTATAACGTAATAGTATATAACGTTATACGTTATAACGTAATAGTATATAACGTTATACGTTATAACGTAATAGTATATAACGATATACGTTATAAGGTATTGCTATATAACGTTAGACGTCATAACGTAATACTATATAACGTTATACGTCATATCGTAATAGTATATAACGTTATACGTTGTAACGTAGTAGTATATAACGTTATACGTTATAACGTAATTGTATATAACGTTATACGTTATAAAGTAATTGTATATAACGTTAAACTTTATAACGTAATAGTATATAACGTTACACGTTTTAACGAAATAGTATACAACTTTGTACGTTATAACGTAATGCTATATAACGTTAGACGTCATAACTTAATACTATATAACCTTATACGTTATATCGTAATAGTATATAACGTTATTCGTTATAACATAATAGTATATAACGTTATACGTTATAACGTAATTGTATATAGCGTTATACGTTAAATCGTAATAGTATATAACGTTGTACGTTATAACGTAATAGTATATTACGTTATACGTTATAACGTAATATTATATAACGTTACACGTTATAACGTAATAGTATATAACGTTACACGTTATAACGTAATTGTATATAACGTTATACGTTATAACGTAATTGTATATAGCGTTATACGTTAAATCGTAATAGTATATAACGTTGTACGTTATAACGTAATAGTATATAACGTTGTACGTTATAACGTAATTCTATATAACGTTATACGTTATAACGTAATAGTATATAACGTTATACGTTATAACGTAATAGAATATAACGTTATACGTTATAACGTAATAGTATATAACGTTATACGTTATAACGTAATAGTATATAACGTTACACGTTTTAACGTAATAGTATATAACGTTGTACGTTATAACGTAATAGTATATAACGTTGTACGTTATAACGTAATTCTATATAACGTTATACGTTATAACGTAATAGTATATAACGTTATACGTTATAACGTAATAGTATATAACGTTATACGTTATAACGTAATAGTATATAACGTTATACGTTATAACGTAATAGTATATAACGTTATACGTTATAACGTAATAGTATATAACGTTATACGTTATAACGTAATAGTATATAACGTTATACGTTGTAATGTGGTAGTATATAACGTTATACGTTATAACGTAATAGTATACAACGTTATACGTTTTAACGTAATTGTATATAGCGTTATACGTTAAATCGTAATAGTATATAACGTAATACGTTATAACGTAATAGTATATAACGTTATACGTTGTAATGTGGTAGTATATAACGTTATACGTTATAACGTAATAGTATACAACGTTATACGTTTTAACGTAATTGTATATAGCGTTATACGTTAAATCGTAATAGTATATAACGTAATACGTTATAACGTAATAGTATATAACGTTATACGTTATAACGTAATATTATATAGCGTTATACGTTATAACGTAATAGTATACAACGTTATACGTTATAACGTAATATTATATAGCGTTATACGTTAGAACGTAATAGTATATAACGTTATACGTTATAACGTAATAGTATATAACGTTATACGTTATAACGTAATATTACATAGCGTTATACGTTATAACGTAATTCTAGATAGCGTTATACGTTAAATCGTAATAGTATATAACGTTATACGTTATAACGTAATATTATATAGCGTTATACGTTAGAACGTAATAGTATATAACGTTATACGTTATAACGTAATAGTATATAACGTTATACGTTATAACGTTATTGTATATAACGTTATACGTTATAAAGTAATTGTATATAGCGTTATACGTTATAACGTAATTGTATATAGCGTTATACGTTAAATGGTAATAGTATATAACGTTATACGTTATAACGTAATAGTATATAACTTTACACGTTTTAACGTAATAGTATATAACGTTGTACGTTATAACGTAATGCTATATAACGTTAGACGTCATAACTTAATACTATATAACGTTATACGTTATATCGTAATAGTATATAACGTTATCCGTTGTAACGTAGTAGTATATAACGTTATACGTTATAACGTAATTGTATATAACGTTATACGTTATAAAGTAATTGTATATAGCGTTATACGTTATAACGTAATAGTACATAACGTTATTCGTTATAACATAATATCATATAGCGTTATACGTTATAACGTAATAGTATTTAACGTTATACGTTAAAGCGTAATAGTATATAACGTTATACGTTATAACGTAATAGTATATAACGTTATACGTTATAACGTAATAGTATATAACGTTATACGTTGTAATGTGGTAGTATATAACGTTATACGTTATAACGTAATAGTATACAACGTTATACGTTTTAACGTAATTGTATATAGCGTTATACGTTAAATCGTAATAGTATATAACGTTATACGTTTTAACGTAATTGTATATAGCGTTATACGTTAAATCGTAATAGTATATAACGTTATACGTTATAACGTAATATTATATAGCGTTATACGTTATAACGTAATAGTATATAACGTTATACGTTATAACGTAATAGTATATAACGTTATACGTTATAACGTAATAGTATATAACGTTATACGTTATAACGTAATTGTATATAGCGTTATACGTTAAGTCGTAATAGTATATAACGTTATACGTTATAACGTATTAGTATATAATGTTATACGTTATATCGTAGTAGTATATAACGTTATGCGATATAACGTAATACTCTATAACGTTATACGTTATATCGTAATAGTATATAACGTTATACGTTGTAACGTAGTAGTATATAACGTTATACGTTATAACGTAATAGTATACAACGTTATACGTTATAACGTAATTCTATATAGCGTTATACGTTAAATCGTAATAGTATATAACGTTATACGTTATAACGTAATATTATATAGCGTTATACGTTATAACGTAATAGTATATAACGTTATACGTTATAACGTAATTGTATATAACGTTATATGTTAAATCGTAGTAGTATATAACGTTATACGTTATAACGTAATAGTATATAACGTTATACGTTATAACGTAATAGTATATAACGTTATACGTTATAACGTAATAGTATATAACGATATACGTTATAAGGTATTGCTATATAACGTTAGACGTCATAACGTAATAGTATATAACGTTATCCGTTGTAACGTAGTAGTATATAACGTTATACGTTATAACGTAATTGTATATAACGTTATACGTTATAAAGTAATTGTATATAGCGTTATACGTTATAACGTAATAGTATATAACGTTATTCGTTATAACATAATATCATATAGCGTTATACGTTATAACGTAATAGTATTTAACGTTATACGTTAAAGCGTAATAGTATATAACGTTATCCGTTATAACGTAATAGTATATAACGTTATACGTTATAACGTAATAGTATATAACGTTATACGTTGTAATGTGGTAGTATATAACGTTATACGTTATAACGTAATAGTATACAACGTTATACGTTTTAACGTAATTGTATATAGCGTTATACGTTAAATCGTAATAGTATATAACGTTATACGTTATAACGTAATATTATATAGCGTTATACGTTATAACGTAATAGTATATAACGTTATACGTTATAACGTAATAGTATATAACGTTATACGTTATAACGTAATAGTATATAACGTTATACGTTATAACGTAATTGTATATAGCGTTATACGTTAAGTCGTAATAGTATATAACGTTATACGTTATAACGTATTAGTATATAATGTTATACGTTATATCGTAGTAGTATATAACGTTATGCGATATAACGTAATACTCTATAACGTTATACGTTATATCGTAATAGTATATAACGTTATACGTTGTAACGTAGTAGTATATAACGTTATACGTTGTAACGTAGTAGTATATAACGTTATACGTTATAACGTAATTGTATATAACGTTATACGTTATAAAGTAATTGTATATAACGTTAAACTTTATAACGTAATAGTATATAACGTTACACGTTTTAACGAAATAGTATACAACGTTGTACGTTATAACGTAATGCTATATAACGTTAGACGTCATAACTTAATACTATATAACCTTATACGTTATATCGTAATAGTATATAACGTTATTCGTTATAACGTAATAGTATATAACGTTATACGTTATAACGTAATTGTATATAGCGTTATATGTTAAATCGTAGTAGTATATAACGTTATACGTTATAACGTAATATCATATAGCGTTATACGTTATAACGTAATAGTATATAACGTTATACGTTATAACGTAATAGTATATAACGTTATACGTTATAACGTAATAGTATATAACGATATACGTTATAAGGTATTGCTATATAACGTTAGACGTCATAACGTAATACTATATAACGTTATACGTCATATCGTAATAGTATATAACGTTATACGTTGTAACGTAGTAGTATATAACGTTATACGTTATAACGTAATTGTATATAACGTTATACGTTATAAAGTAATTGTATATAACGTTAAACTTTATAACGTAATAGTATATAACGTTACACGTTTTAACGAAATAGTATACAACGTTGTACGTTATAACGTAATGCTATATAACGTTAGACGTCATAACTTAATACTATATAACCTTATACGTTATATCGTAATAGTATATAACGTTATTCGTTATAACGTAATAGTATATAACGTTATACGTTATAACGTAATTGTATATAGCGTTATACGTTAAATCGTAATAGTATATAACGTTGTACGTTATAACGTAATAGTATATTACGTTATACGTTATAACGTAATATTATATAACGTTACACGTTATAACGTAATAGTATATAACGTTACACGTTATAACGTAATTGTATATAACGTTATACGTTATAACGTAATTGTATATAGCGTTATACGTTAAATCGTAATAGTATATAACGTTGTACGTTATAACGTAATAGTATATAACGTTGTACGTTATAACGTAATTCTATATAACGTTATACGTTATAACGTAATAGTATATAACGTTATACGTTATAACGTAATAGTATATAACGTTATACGTTATAACGTAATAGTATATAACGTTATACGTTATAACGTAATAGTATATAACGTTACACGTTTTAACGTAATAGTATATAACGTTGTACTTTATAACGTAATGCTATATAACGTTAGACGTCATAACTTAATACTATGTAACGTTATACGTTATATCGTAATAGTATATAACGTTATCCGTTGTAACGTAGTAGTATATAACGTTTTACGTTATAACCTAATAGTATACAACGTTATACGTTATAACGTAATTGTATATAGCGTTATACGTTAAATCGTAATAGTATATAACGTTATACGTTATAACGTAATATCATATAGCGTTATACGTTATAACGTAATAGTATATAACGTTATACGTTATAACGTAATAGTATATAACGTTGTACGTTATAACGTAATTCTATATAACGTTATACGTTATAACGTAATAGTATATAACGTTATACGTTATAACGTAATATTGTATAACGTTACACATTTTAACGAAATAGTATATAACGATTTACGTTATAAGGTATTGCTATATAACGTTAGACGTCATAACTTAATACTATGTAACGTTATACGTTATAACGTAATAGTATATAACGTTACACGTTTTAACGTAATAGTATATAACGTTGTACTTTATAACGTAATGCTATATAACGTTAGACGTCATAACTTAATACTATGTAACGTTATACGTTATAACGTAATAGTATATAACGTTACACGTTTTAACGTAATAGTATATAACGTTGTACTTTATAACGTAATGCTATATAACGTTAGACGTCATAACTTAATACTATGTAACGTTATACGTTATATCGTAATAGTATATAACGTTATCCGTTGTAACGTAGTAGTATATAACGTTTTACGTTATAACCTAATAGTATACAACGTTATACGTTATAACGTAATTGTATATAGCGTTATACGTTAAATCGTAATAGTATATAACGTTATACGTTATAACGTAATATCATATAGCGTTATACGTTATAACGTAATAGTATATAACGTTATACGTTATAACGTAATAGTATATAACGTTGTACGTTATAACGTAATTCTATATAACGTTATACGTTATAACGTAATAGTATATAACGTTATACGTTATAACGTAATATTGTATAACGTTACACATTTTAACGAAATAGTATATAACGATTTACGTAATAAGGTATTGCTATATAACGTTAGACGTCATAACTTAATACTATGTAACGTTATACGTTATAACGTAATAGTATATAACGTTACACGTTTTAACGTAATAGTATATAACGTTGTACTTTATAACGTAATGCTATATAACGTTAGACGTCATAACTTAATACTATGTAACGTTATACGTTATAACGTAATAGTATATAACGTTATACGTTATAACGTAATATTGTATAACGTTACACATTTTAACGAAATAGTATATAACGATATACGTTATAAGGTATTGCTATATAACGTTAGACGTCATAACGTAATACTATATAACCTTATACGTTATATCGTAATAGTATATAACGTTATACGTTATAACGTAATAGTATATAACGTTATACGTTATAACGTGATTGTATATAGCGTTATACGTTAAATCGTAATAGTATATAACGTTATCCGTTGTAACGTAGTAGTATATAACGTTATACGTTATAACGTAATAGTATATAACGTTAAGCGTTATAACGTAATAGTATATAACGTTACACGTTTTAACGAAATAGTATATAACGTTGTACGTTATAACGTAATTGTATATAGCGTTATACGTTAAATCGTAATAGTATATATAACGTTATACGTTATATCGTAATAGTATATAACGTTATCCGTTGTAACGTAGTAGTATATAACGTTATACGTTATAACGTAATAGTATATAACGTTAAGCGTTATAACGTAATAGTATATAACGTTACACGTTTTAACGAAATAGTATATAACGTTGTACGTTATAACGTAATGCTATATAACGTTAGACGTCATAACTTAATACTATATAACCTTATACGTTATAACGTAATATTATATAGCGTTATACGTTATAACGTTATTGTATATAACGTTATACGTTATAAAGTAATTGTATATAGCGTTATACGTTATAACGTAATTGTATATAGCGTTATACGTTAAATGGTAATAGTATATAACGTTATACGTTATAACGTAATAGTATATAACTTTACACGTTTTAACGTAATAGTATATAACGTTGTACGTTATAACGTAATGCTATATAACGTTAGACGTCATAACTTAATACTATATAACGTTATACGTTATATCGTAATAGTATATAACGTTATCCGTTGTAACGTAGTAGTATATAACGTTATACGTTATAACGTAATTGTATATAACGTTATACGTTATAAAGTAATTGTATATAGCGTTATACGTTATAACGTAATTGTATATAGCGTTATACGTTAAGTCGTAATAGTATATAACGTTATACGTTATAACGTATTAGTATATAATGTTATACGTTATATCGTAGTAGTATATAACGTTATGCGATATAACGTAATACTCTATAACGTTATACGTTATATCGTAATAGTATATAACGTTATACGTTGTAACGTAGTAGTATATAACGTTATACGTTATAACGTAATAGTATACAACGTTATACGTTATAACGTAATTCTATATAGCGTTATACGTTAAATCGTAATAGTATATAACGTTATACGTTATAACGTAATATCATATAGCGTTATACGTTATAACGTAATAGTATATAACGTTATACGTTATAACGTAATAGTATATAACGTTATACGTTATAACGTAATAGTATATAACGATATACGTTATAAGGTATTGCTATATAACGTTAGACGTCATAACGTAATACTATATAACGTTATACGTTATATCGTAATAGTATATAACGTTATACGTTGTAACGTAGTAGTATATAACGTTATACGTTATAACGTAATAGTATATAACGTTATTCGTTATAGCATAATATCATATAGCGTTATACGTTATAACGTAATAGTATTTAACGTTATACGTTAAAGCGTAATAGTATATAACGTTATACGTTATAACGTAATAGTATATAACGTTATACGTTATAACGTAATAGTATATAACGTTATACGTTGTAATGTGGTAGTATATAACGTTATACGTTATAACGTAATTTTATATAACGTTATACGTTATAACGTAATAGTATACAACGTTATACGTTTTAACGTAATTGTATATAGCGTTATACGTTAAATCGTAATAGTATATAACGTTATACGTTATAACGTAATATTATATAGCGTTATACGTTATAACGTAATAGTATATAACGTTATACGTTATAACGTAATAGTATATAATGTTATACGTTATAACGTAATAGTATATAACGTTATACGTTATAACGTAATTTTATATAACGTTATACGTTATAACGTAATAGTATACAACGTTATACGTTTTAACGTAATTGTATATAGCGTTATACGTTAAGTCGTAATAGTATATAACGTTATACGTTATAACGTATTAGTATATAATGTTATACGTTATATCGTAGTAGTATATAACGTTATGCGATATAACGTAATACTCTATAACGTTATACGTTATATCGTAATAGTATATAACGTTATACGTTGTAACGTAGTAGTATATAACGTTATACGTTATAACGTAATAGTATACAACGTTATACGTTATAACGTAATTCTATATAGCGTTATACGTTAAATCGTAATAGTATATAACGTTATACGTTATAACGTAATATCATATAGCGTTATACGTTATAACGTAATAGTATATAACGTTATACGTTATAACGTAATAGTATATAACGTTATACGTTATAACGTAATAGTATATAACGATATACGTTATAAGGTATTGCTATATAACGTTAGACGTCATAACGTAATACTATATAACGTTATACGTTATATCGTAATAGTATATAACGTTATACGTTGTAACGTAGTAGTATATAACGTTATACGTTATAACGTAATAGTATATAACGTTATTCGTTATAGCATAATATCATATAGCGTTATACGTTATAACGTAATAGTATTTAACGTTATACGTTAAAGCGTAATAGTATATAACGTTATACGTTATAACGTAATAGTATATAACGTTATACGTTATAACGTAATAGTATATAACGTTATACGTTATAACGTAATTGTATATAGCGTTATACGTTAAGTCGTAATAGTATATAACGTTATACGTTATAACGTATTAGTATATAATGTTATACGTTATATCGTAGTAGTATATAACGTTATGCGATATAACGTAATACTCTATAACGTTATACGTTATATCGTAATAGTATATAGCGTTATACGTTGTAACGTAGTAGTATATAACGTTATACGTTATAACGTAGTAGTATATAACGTTATACGTTATAACGTAATTGCATATAACGTTGTACTTTATAACGTAATGCTATATAACGTTAGACGTCATAACTTAATACTATGTAACGTTATACGTTATAACGTAATAGTATATAACGTTATACGTTATAACGTAATAGTATATAACGTTATACGTTATAACGTAATAGTATATAACGTTATACGTTATAACGTAATAGTATATAACGTTATACGTTATAACGTAATAATATATAACGTTATACGTTATAACGTAATAGTATATAACGTTATACGTTATAACGTAATAGTATATAACGTTACACGTTTTAACGTAATAGTATATAACGTTGTACTTTATAACGTAATGCTATATAACGTTAGACGTCATAACTTAATACTATGTAACGTTATACGTTATATCGTAATAGTATATAACGTTATCCGTTGTAACGTAGTAGTATATAACGTTTTACGTTATAACGTAATAGTATACAACGTTATACGTTATAACGTAATTGTATATAGCGTTATACGTTAAATCGTAATAGTATATAACGTTATACGTTATAACGTAATAGTATACAACGTTATACGTTATAACGTAATTCTATATAGCGTTATACGTTAAATCGTAATAGTATATAACGTTATACGTTATAACGTAATATTATATAGCGTTATACGTTAGAACGTAATAGTATATAACGTTATACGTTATAACGTAATAGTATATAACGTTATACGTTATAACGTTATTGTATATAACGTTATACGTTATAAAGTAATTGTATATAGCGTTATACGTTATAACGTAATTGTATATAGCGTTATACGTTAAATCGTAATAGTATATAACGTTATACGTTATAACGTAATAGTATATAACGTTGTACGTTATAACGTAATTCTATATAACGTTATACGTTATAACGTAATAGTATATAACGTTATACGTTATAACGTAATAGTATAAAACGTTATACGTTATAACGTAATAGTATATAACGTTATACGTTATAACGTAATATCATATAGCGTTATACGTTATAACGTAATAGTATATAACGTTATACGTTATAACGTAATTCTATATAACGTTATACGTTATAACGTAATAGTATATAACGTTATACGTTATAACGTAATATTGTATAACGTTACACATTTTAACGAAATAGTATATAACGATTTACGTTATAAGGTATTGCTATATAACGTTAGACGTCATAACTTAATACTATGTAACGTTATACGTTATAACGTAATAGTATATAACGTTACACGTTTTAACGTAATAGTATATAACGTTGTACTTTATAACGTAATGCTATATAACGTTAGACGTCATAACTTAATACTATGTAACGTTATACGTTATAACGTAATAGTATATAACGTTATACGTTATAACGTAATAGTATATAACGTTATACGTTATAACGTAATAGTATATAACGTTATACGTTATAACGTAATAATATATAACGTTATACGTTATAACGTAATAGTATATAACGTTATACGTTATAACGTAATAGTATATAACGTTACACGTTTTAACGTAATAGTATATAACGTTGTACTTTATAACGTAATGCTATATAACGTTAGACGTCATAACTTAATACTATGTAACGTTATACGTTATAACGTAATAGTATATAACGTTATACGTTATAACGTAATAGTATATAACGTTATACGTTATAACGTAATAGTATATAACGTTATACGTTATAACGTAATAATATATAACGTTATACGTTATAACGTAATAGTATATAACGTTATACGTTATAACGTAATAGTATATAACGTTACACGTTTTAACGTAATAGTATATAACGTTGTACTTTATAACGTAATGCTATATAACGTTAGACGTCATAACTTAATACTATGTAACGTTATACGTTATATCGTAATAGTATATAACGATATCCGTTGTAACGTAGTAGTATATAACGTTTTACGTTATAACGTAATAGTATACAACGTTATACGTTATAACGTAATATCATATAGCGTTATACGTTATAACGTAATAGTATATAACGTTATACGTTATAACGTAATAGTATATAACGTTATACGTTATAACGTAATTGTATATAGCGTTATACGTTAAATCGTAATAGTATATAACGTTATACGTTATAACGTAATATTGTATAACGTTACACATTTTAACGAAATAGTATATAACGATATACGTTATAAGGTATTGCTATATAACGTTAGACGTCATAACGTAATACTATATAACCTTATACGTTATATCGTAATAGTATATAACGTTATACGTTATAACGTAATAGTATATAACGTTATACGTTATAACGTAATTGTATATAGCGTTATACGTTAAATCGTAATAGTATATAACGTTATCCGTTGTAACGTAGTAGTATATAACGTTATACGTTATAACGTAATAGTATATAACGTTAAGCGTTATAACGTAATAGTATATAACGTTACACGTTTTAACGAAATAGTATATAACGTTGTACGTTATAACGTAATTGTATATAGCGTTATACGTTAAATCGTAATAGTATATATAACGTTATACGTTATATCGTAATAGTATATAACGTTATCCGTTGTAACGTAGTAGTATATAACGTTATACGTTATAACGTAATAGTATATAACGTTAAGCGTTATAACGTAATAGTATATAACGTTACACGTTTTAACGAAATAGTATATAACGTTGTACGTTATAACGTAATGCTATATAACGTTAGACGTCATAACTTAATACTATATAACCTTATACGTTATAACGTAATATTATATAGCGTTATACGTTATAACGTTATTGTATATAACGTTATACGTTATAAAGTAATTGTATATAGCGTTATACGTTATAACGTAATAGTATATAACGTTATACGTTATAACGTAATAATATATAACGTTATACGTTATAACGTAATAGTATATAACGTTATACGTTATAACGTAATAGTATATAACGTTACACGTTTTAACGTAATAGTATATAACGTTGTACTTTATAACGTAATGCTATATAACGTTAGACGTCATAACTTAATACTATGTAACGTTATACGTTATATCGTAATAGTATATAACGTTATCCGTTGTAACGTAGTAGTATATAACGTTATACGTTATAACGTAATAGTATATAACGTTATACGTTATAACGTAATAGTATATAACTTTACACGTTTTAACGTAATAGTATATAACGTTGTACGTTATAACGTAATGCTATATAACGTTAGACGTCATAACTTAATACTATATAACGTTATACGTTATATCGTAATAGTATATAACGTTATCCGTTGTAACGTAGTAGTATATAACGTTATACGTTATAACGTAATTGTATATAACGTTATACGTTATAAAGTAATTGTATATAGCGTTATACGTTATAACGTAATTGTATATAGCGTTATACGTTAAGTCGTAATAGTATATAACGTTATACGTTATAACGTATTAGTATATAATGTTATACGTTATATCGTAGTAGTATATAACGTTATGCGATATAACGTAATACTCTATAACGTTATACGTTATATCGTAATAGTATATAACGTTATACGTTGTAACGTAGTAGTATATAACGTTATACGTTATAACGTAATAGTATACAACGTTATACGTTATAACGTAATTCTATATAGCGTTATACGTTAAATCGTAATAGTATATAACGTTATACGTTATAACGTAATATCATATAGCGTTATACGTTATAACGTAATAGTATATAACGTTATACGTTATAACGTAATAGTATATAACGTTATACGTTATAACGTAATAGTATATAACGATATACGTTATAAGGTATTGCTATATAACGTTAGACGTCATAACGTAATACTATATAACGTTATACGTTATATCGTAATAGTATATAACGTTATACGTTGTAACGTAGTAGTATATAACGTTATACGTTATAACGTAATAGTATATAACGTTATTCGTTATAGCATAATATCATATAGCGTTATACGTTATAACGTAATAGTATTTAACGTTATACGTTAAAGCGTAATAGTATATAACGTTATACGTTATAACGTAATAGTATATAACGTTATACGTTATAACGTAATAGTATATAACGTTATACGTTGTAATGTGGTAGTATATAACGTTATACGTTATAACGTAATTTTATATAACGTTATACGTTATAACGTAATAGTATACAACGTTATACGTTTTAACGTAATTGTATATAGCGTTATACGTTAAATCGTAATAGTATATAACGTTATACGTTATAACGTAATATTATATAGCGTTATACGTTATAACGTAATAGTATATAACGTTATACGTTATAACGTAATAGTATATAACGTTATACGTTATAACGTAATAGTATATAACGTTATACGTTATAACGTAATTTTATATAACGTTATACGTTATAACGTAATAGTATACAACGTTATACGTTTTAACGTAATTGTATATAGCGTTATACGTTAAGTCGTAATAGTATATAACGTTATACGTTATAACGTATTAGTATATAATGTTATACGTTATATCGTAGTAGTATATAACGTTATGCGATATAACGTAATACTCTATAACGTTATACGTTATATCGTAATAGTATATAACGTTATACGTTGTAACGTAGTAGTATATAACGTTATACGTTGTAATGTGGTAGTATATAACGTTATACGTTATAACGTAGTTTTATATAACGTTATACGTTATAACGTAATAGTATACAACGTTATACGTTTTAACGTAATTGTATATAGCGTTATACGTTAAATCGTAATAGTATATAACGTTATACGTTATAACGTAATATTATATAGCGTTATACGTTATAACGTAATAGTATATAACGTTATACGTTATAACGTAATAGTATATAACGTTATACGTTATAACGTAATAGTATATAACGTTATTCGTTATAGCATAATATCATATAGCGTTATACGTTATAACGTAATAGTATTTAACGTTATACGTTAAAGCGTAATAGTATATAACGTTATACGTTATAACGTAATAGTATATAACGTTATACGTTATAACGTAATAGTATATAACGTTATACGTTATAACGTAATTGTATATAGCGTTATACGTTAAGTCGTAATAGTATATAACGTTATACGTTATAACGTATTAGTATATAATGTTATACGTTATATCGTAGTAGTATATAACGTTATGCGATATAACGTAATACTCTATAACGTTATACGTTATATCGTAATAGTATATAGCGTTATACGTTGTAACGTAGTAGTATATAACGTTATACGTTATAACGTAGTAGTATATAACGTTATACGTTATAACGTAATTGTATATAACGTTGTACTTTATAACGTAATGCTATATAACGTTAGACGTCATAACTTAATACTATGTAACGTTATACGTTATAACGTAATTGTATATAACGTTATACGTTATAACGTAATAGTATATAACGTTATACGTTATAACGTAATAGTATATAACGTTATACGTTATAACGTAATAGTATATAACGTTATACGTTATAACGTAATAATATATAACGTTATACGTTATAACGTAATAGTATATAACGTTATACGTTATAACGTAATAGTATATAACGTTACACGTTTTAACGTAATAGTATATAACGTTGTACTTTATAACGTAATGCTATATAACGTTAGACGTTATAACGTTATTGTATATAACGTTATACGTTATAAAGTAATTGTATATAGCGTTATACGTTATAACGTAATTGTATATAGCGTTATACGTTAAATCGTAATAGTATATAACGTTGTACGTTATAACGTAATTCTATATAACGTTATACGTTATAACGTAATTCTATATAGCGTTATACGTTAAATCGTAATAGTATATAACGTTATACGTTATAACGTAATATTATATAGCGTTATACGTTAGAACGTAATAGTATATAACGTTATACGTTATAACGTAATAGTATATAACGTTATACGTTATAACGTTATTGTATATAACGTTATACGTTATAAAGTAATTGTATATAGCGTTATACGTTATAACGTAATTGTATATAGCGTTATACGTTAAATCGTAATAGTATATAACGTTATACGTTATAACGTAATAGTATATAACGTTGTACGTTATAACGTAATTCTATATAACGTTATACGTTATAACGTAATAGTATATAACGTTATACGTTATAACGTAATAGTATAAAACGTTATACGTTATAACGTAATAGTATATAACGTTATACGTTATAACGTAATATCATATAGCGTTATACGTTATAACGTAATAGTATATAACGTTATACGTTATAACGTAATAGTATATAGCGTTATACGTTAGAACGTAATAGTATATAACGATATACGTTATAAGGTATTGCTATATAACGTTAGACGTCATAACGTAATACTATATAACGTTATACGTTATATCGTAATAGTATATAACGTTATCCGTTGTAACGTAGTAGTATATAACGTTATACGTTATAACGTAATAGTATATAACGTTAAACGTTATAACGTAATAGTATATAACGTTACACGTTTTAACGAAATAGTATATAACGTTGTACGTTATAACGTAATGCTATATAACGTTAGACGTCATAACTTAATACTATATAACCTTATACATTATAACGTAATAGTATATAACGTTATACGTTATAACGTTATTGTATATAACGTTATACGTTATAAAGTAATTGTATATAGCGTTATACGTAATAACGTAATTGTATATAGCGTTATACGTTAAATGGTAATAGTATACAACGTTATACGTTATAACGTAATAGTATATAACTTTACACGTTTTAACGTAATAGTATATAACGTTGTACGTTATAACGTAATGCTATATAACGTTAGACGTCATAACTTAATACTATATAACGTTATACGTTATATCGTAATAGTATATAACGTTATCCGTTGTAACGTAGTAGTATATAACGTTATACGTTATAACGTAATTGTATATAACGTTATACGTTATAAAGTAATTGTATATAGCGTTATACGTTATAACGTAATAGTATATAACGTTATTCGTTATAACATAATATCATATAGCGTTATACGTTATAACGTAATAGTATTTAACGTTATACGTTAAAGCGTAATAGTATATAACGTTATACGTTATAACGTAATAGTATATAACGTTATACGTTATAACGTAATTGTATATAGCGTTATACGTTAAGTCGTAATAGTATATAACGTTATACGTTATAACGTATTAGTATATAACGTTATACGTTATAACGTAATAGTATATAACGTTATACGTTATAACGTAATTGTATATAGCGTTATACGTTAAGTCGTAATAGTATATAACGTTATACGTTATAACGTATTAGTATATAATGTTATACGTTATATCGTAGTAGTATATAACGTTATGCGATATAACGTAATACTCTATAACGTTATACGTTATATCGTAATAGTATATAACGTTATACGTTGTAACGTAGTAGTATATAACGTTATACGTTATAACGTAATAGTATACAACGTTATACGTTATAACGTAATTCTATATAGCGTTATACGTTAAATCGTAATAGTATATAACGTTATACGTTATAACGTAATATTATATGGCGTTATACGTTATAACGTAATAGTATATAACGTTATACGTTATAACGTAATTGTATATAACGTTATACGTTAAATCGTAGTAGTATATAACGTTATACGTTATAACGTAATATCATATAGCGTTATACGTTATAACGTAATAGTATATAACTTTACACGTTTTAACGTAATAGTATATAACGATATACGTTATAAGGTATTGCTATATAACGTTAGACGTCATAACGTAATACTATATAACGTTATACGTTATATCGTAATAGTATATAACGTTATACGTTGTAACGTAGTAGTATATAACGTTATACGTTATAACGTAATTCTATATAACGTTATACGTTATAAAGTAATTGTATATAACGTTAAACTTTATAACGTAATAGTATATAACGTTATACGTTTTAACGTAATAGTATATAACGTTGTACGTTATAACGTAATTCTATATAACGTTATACGTTATAACGTAATAGTATATAACGTTATTCGTTATAACGTAATAGTATTTAACGTTATACGTTAAAGCGTAATAGTATATAACGTTATACGTTATAACGTAATAGTATATAACGTTATACGTTATAACGTAATAGTATATAACGTTATACGTTGTAATGTGGTAGTATATAACGTTATACGTTATAACGTAATAGTATACAACGTTATACGTTTTAACGTAATTGTATATAGCGTTATACGTTATAACGTAATAGTATTTAACGTTATACGTTAAAGCGTAATAGTATATAACGTTATACGTTATAACGTAATAGTATATAACGTTATACGTTATAACGTAATAGTATATAACGTTATACGTTGTAATGTGGTAGTATATAACGTTATACGTTATAACGTAATAGTATATAACGTTATACGTTATAACGTAATTGTATATAGCGTTATACGTTAAATCGTAATAGTATATAACGTTATACGTTATAACGTAATAGTATATAACGTTACACGTTTTAACGTAATAGTATATAACGTTGTACGTTATAACGTAATTCTATATAACGTTATACGTTATAACGTAATAGTATATAACGTTATTCGTTATAACGTAATAGTATATAACGTTACACGTTTTAACGTAATAGTATATAACGTTGTACTTTATAACGTAATGCTATATAACGTTAGACGTCATAACTTAATACTATGTAACGTTATACGTTATAACGTAATAGTATATAACGTTGTACGTTATAACGTAATTCTATATAACGTTATACGTTATAACGTAATAGTATATAACGTTATACGTTATAACGTAATAGTATATAACGTTACACGTTTTAACGTAATAGTATATAACGTTGTACTTTATAACGTAATGCTATATAACGTTAGACGTCATAACTTAATACTATGTAACGTTATACGTTATAACGTAATAGTATATAACGTTATACGTTATAACGTAATAGTATATAACGTTACACGTTTTAACGTAATAGTATATAACGTTGTACTTTATAACGTAATGCTATATAACGTTAGACGTCATAACTTAATACTATGTAACGTTATACGTTATATCGTAATAGTATATAACGATATCCGTTGTAACGTAGTAGTATATAACGTTTTACGTTATAACGTAATAGTATACAACGTTATACGTTATAACGTAATTGTATATAGCGTTATACGTTAAATCGTAATAGTATATAACGTTATACGTTATAACGTAATATCATATAGCGTTATACGTTATAACGTAATAGTATATAACGTTATACGTTATAACGTAATAGTATATAACGTTATACGTTATAACGTAATTGTATATAGCGTTATACGTTAAATCGTAATAGTATATAACGTTATACGTTATAACGTAATATTGTATAACGTTACACATTTTAACGAAATAGTATATAACGATATACGTTATAAGGTATTGCTATATAACGTTAGACGTCATAACGTAATACTATATAACCTTATACGTTATATCGTAATAGTATATAACGTTATACGTTATAACGTAATAGTATATAACGTTATACGTTATAACGTAATTGTATATAGCGTTATACGTTAAATCGTAATAGTATATAACGTTATCCGTTGTAACGTAGTAGTATATAACGTTATACGTTATAACGTAATAGTATATAACGTTAAGCGTTATAACGTAATAGTATATAACGTTACACGTTTTAACGAAATAGTATATAACGTTGTACGTTATAACGTAATTGTATATAGCGTTATACGTTAAATCGTAATAGTATATAACGTTATACGTTATATCGTAATAGTATATAACGTTATCCGTTGTAACGTAGTAGTATATAACGTTATACGTTATAACGTAATAGTATATAACGTTAAGCGTTATAACGTAATAGTATATAACGTTACACGTTTTAACGAAATAGTATATAACGTTGTACGTTATAACGTAATGCTATATAACGTTAGACGTCATAACTTAATACTATATAACCTTATACGTTATATCGTAATAGTATATAACGTTATACGTTATAACGTAATAGTATATAACGTTATACGTTATAACGTAATTGTATATAGCGTTATACGTTAAATCGTAATAGTATATAACGTACTACGTTATAACGTAATGGTATATAACGTTATACGTTATAACGTAATATTATATAGCGTTATACGTTATAACGTTATTGTATATAACGTTATACGTTATAAAGTAATTGTATATAGCGTTATACGTTATAACGTAATTGTATATAGCGTTATACGTTAAATGGTAATAGTATATAACGTTATACGTTATAACGTAATAGTATATAACTTTACACGTTTTAACGTAATAGTATATAACGTTGTACGTTATAACGTAATGCTATATAACGTTAGACGTCATAACTTAATACTATATAACGTTATACGTTATATCGTAATAGTATATAACGTTATCCGTTGTAACGTAGTAGTATATAACGTTATACGTTATAAAGTAATTGTATATAGCGTTATACGTTATAACGTAATTGTATATAGCGTTATACGTTAAGTCGTAATAGTATATAACGTTATACGTTATAACGTATTAGTATATAATGTTATACGTTATATCGTAGTAGTATATAACGTTATGCGATATAACGTAATACTCTATAACGGTATACGTTATATCGTAATAGTATATAACGTTATACGTTGTAACGTAGTAGTATATAACGTTATACGTTATAACGTAATAGTATACAACGTTATACGTTATAACGTAATTCTATATAGCGTTATACGTTAAATCGTAATAGTATATAACGTTATACGTTATAACGTAATATCATATAGCGTTATACGTTATAACGTAATAGTATATAACGTTATACGTTATAACGTAATAGTATATAACGTTATACGTTATAACGTAATAGTATATAACGATATACGTTATAAGGTATTGCTATATAACGTTAGACGTCATAACGTAATACTATATAACGTTATACGTTATATCGTAATAGTATATAACGTTATACGTTGTAACGTAGTAGTATATAACGTTATACGCTATAACGTAATAGTATATAACGTTATTCGTTATAGCATAATATCATATAGCGTTATACGTTATAACGTAATAGTATTTAACGTTATACGTTAAAGCGTAATAGTATATAACGTTATACGTTATAACGTAATAGTATATAACGTTATACGTTATAACGTAATAGTATATAACGTTATACGTTGTAATGTGGTAGTATATAACGTTATACGTTATAACGTAATTTTATATAACGTTATACGTTATAACGTAATAGTATACAACGTTATACGTTTTAACGTAATTGTATATAGCGTTATACATTAAATCGTAATAGTATATAACGTTATACGTTATAACGTAATATTATATAGCGTTATACGTTATAACGTAATAGTATATAACGTTATACGTTATAACGTAATAGTATATAACGTTATACGTTATAACGTAATAGTATATATCGTTATACGTTATAACGTAATAGTATATAACGTAATACGTTATAACGTAATAGTATATAACGTTATACGTTATAACGTAATATTATATAGCGTTATACGTTATAACGTTATTGTATATAACGTTATACGTTATAAAGTAATTGTATATAGCGTTATACGTTATAACGTAATTGTATATAGCGTTATACGTTAAATGGTAATAGTATATAACGTCATACGTTATAACGTAATAGTATATAACTTTACACGTTTTAACGTAATAGTATATAACGTTGTACGTTATAACGTAATGCTATATAACGTTAGACGTCATAACTTAATACTATATAACGTTATACGTTATATCGTAATAGTATATAACGTTATCCGTTGTAACGTAGTAGTATATAACGTTATACGTTATAACGTAATTGTATATAACGTTATACGTTATAAAGTAATTGTATATAGCGTTATACGTTATAACGTAATTGTATATAGCGTTATACGTTAAGTCGTAATAGTATATAACGTTATACGTTATAACGTATTAGTATATAATGTTATACGTTATATCGTAGTAGTATATAACGTTATGCGATATAACGTAATACTCTATAACGTTATACGTTATATCGTAATAGTATATAACGTTATACGTTGTAACGTAGTAGTATATAACGTTATACGTTATAACGTAATAGTATACAACGTTATACGTTATAACGTAATTCTATATAGCGTTATACGTTAAATCGTAATAGTATATAACGTTATACGTTATAACGTAATATCATATAGCGTTATACGTTATAACGTAATAGTATATAACGTTATACGTTATAACGTAATAGTATATAACGTTATACGTTATAACGTAATAGTATATAACGATATACGTTATAAGGTATTGCTATATAACGTTAGACGTCATAACGTAATACTATATAACGTTATACGTTATATCGTAATAGTATATAACGTTATACGTTGTAACGTAGTAGTATATAACGTTATACGCTATAACGTAATAGTATATAACGTTATTCGATATAGCATAATATCATATAGCGTTATACGTTATAACGTAATAGTATTTAACGTTATACGTTAAAGCGTAATAGTATATAACGTTATACGTTATAACGTAATAGTATATAACGTTATACGTTATAACGTAATAGTATATAACGTTATACGTTGTAATGTGGTAGTATATAACGTTATACGTTATAACGTAATTTTATATAACGTTATACGTTATAACGTAATAGTATACAACGTTATACGTTTTAACGTAATTGTATATAGCGTTATACGTTAAATCGTAATAGTATATAACGTTATACGTTATAACGTAATATTATATAGCGTTATACGTTATAACGTAATAGTATATAACGTTATACGTTATAACGTAATAGTATATAACGTTATACGTTATAACGTAATAGTATATATCGTTATACGTTATAACGTAATAGTATATAACGTTATACGTTATAACGTAATTGTATATAGCGTTATACGTTAAGTCGTAATAGTATATAACGTTATACGTTATAACGTATTACTATATAATGTTATACGTTATATCGTAGTAGTATATAACGTTATGCGATATAACGTAATACTCTATAACGTTATACGTTATATCGTAATAGTATATAACGTTATACGTTGTAACGTAGTAGTATATAACGTTATACGTTATAACGTAATAGTATACAACGTTATACGTTATAACGTAATTCTATATAGCGTTATACGTTAAATCGTAATAGTATATAACGTTATACGTTATAACGTAATATCATATAGCGTTATACGTTATAACGTAATAGTATATAACGTTATACGTTATAACGTAATAGTATATAACGTTATACGTTATAACGTAATAGTATATAACGATATACGTTATAAGCTATTGCTATATAACGTTAGACGTCATAACGTAATACTATATAACGTTATACGTTATATCGTAATAGTATATAACGTTATACGTTGTAACGTAGTAGTATATAACGTTATACGTTATAACGTAATTGTATATAACGTTATACGTTATAACGTAATAGTATACAACGTTATACGTTATAACGTAATTCTATATAGCGTTATACGTTAAATCGTAATAGTATATAACGTTATACCATATAACGTAATATTATATAGCGTTATACGTTAGAACGTAATAGTATATAACGTTATACGTTATAACGTAATAGTATATAACGTTGTACGTTATAACGTAATTCTATATAACGTTATACGTTATAACGTAATAGTATATAACGATATACGTTATAAGGTATTGCTATATAACGTTAGACGTCATAACGTAATACTATATAACGTTATACGTTATATCGTAATAGTATATAACGTTATACGTTATAACGTAATAGTATATAACGTTATACGTTATAACGTAATAGTATATAACGTTATACGTTATAACGTAATAATATATAACGTTATACGTTATAACGTAATAATATATAACGTTATACGTTATAACGTAATAGTATATAACGTTACACGTTTTAACGTAATAGTATATAACGTTGTACTTTATAACGTAATGCTATATAACGTTAGACGTCATAACTTAATACTATGTAACGTTATACGTTATATCGTAATAGTATATAACGTTATCCGTTGTAACGTAGTAGTATATAACGTTTTACGTTATAACGTAATAGTATACAACGTTATACGTTATAACGTAATTGTATATAGCGTTATACGTTAAATCGTAATAGTATATAACGTTATACGTTATAACGTAATAGTATACAACGTTATACGTTATAACGTAATTCTATATAGCGTTATACGTTAAATCGTAATAGTATATAACGTTATACGTTATAACGTAATATTATATAGCGTTATACGTTAGAACGTAATAGTATATAACGTTATACGTTATAACGTAATAGTATATAACGTTGTACGTTATAACGTAATTCTATATAACGTTATACGTTAGAACGTAATAGTATATAACGATATACGTTATAAGGTATTGCTATATAACGTTAGACGTCATAACGTAATACTATATAACGTTATACGTTATATCGTAATAGTATATAACGTTATCCGTTGTAACGTAGTAGTATATAACGTTATACGTTATAACGTAATAGTATATAACGTTAAACGTTATAACGTAATAGTATATAACGTTACACGTTTTAACGAAATAGTATATAACGTTGTACGTTATAACGTAATGCTATATAACGTTAGACGTCATAACTTAATACTATATAACCTTATACGTTATATCGTAATAGTATATAACGTTATACGTTATAACGTAATAGTATATAACGTTATACGTTATAACGTAATTGTATATAGCGTTATACGTTAAATCGTAATAGTATATAACGTAATACGTTATAACGTAATAGTATATAACGTTATACGTTATAACGTAATATTATATAGCGTTATACGTTATAACGTAATAGTATACAACGTTATACGTTATAACGTAATATTATATAGCGTTATACGTTAGAACGTAATAGTATATAACGTTATACGTTATAACGTAATAGTATATAACGTTATACGTTATAACGTAATATTATATAGCGTTATACGTTATAACGTAATTCTAGATAGCGTTATACGTTAAATCGTAATAGTATATAACGTTATACGTTATAACGTAATATTATATAGCGTTATACGTTAGAACGTAATAGTATATAACGTTATACGTTATAACGTAATAGTATATAACGTTTTACGTTATAACGTTATTGTATATAACGTTATACGTTATAAAGTAATTGTATATAGCGTTATACGTAATAACGTAATTGTATATAGCGTTATACGTTAAATGGTAATAGTATATAACGTTATACGTTATAACGTAATAGTATATAACTTTACACGTTTTAACGTAATAGTATATAACGTTGTACGTTATAACGTTATACGTTATATCGTAATAGTATATAACGTTATCCGTTGTAACGTAGTAGTATATAACGTTATACGTTATAACGTAATTGTATATAACGTTATACGTTATAAAGTAATTGTATATAGCGTTATACGTTATAACGTAATAGTATATAACGTTATTCGTTATAACATAATATCATATAGCGTTATACGTTATAACGTAATAGTATTTAACGTTATACGTTAAAGCGTAATAGTATATAACGTTATACGTTATAACGTAATAGTATATAACGTTATACGTTATAACGTAATAGTATATAACGTTATACGTTGTAATGTGGTAGTATATAACGTTATACGTTATAACGTAATAGTATACAACGTTATACGTTTTAACGTAATTGTATATAGCGTTATACGTTAAATCGTAATAGTATATAACGTTATACGTTATAACGTAATAGTATATAACGTTATACGTTATAACGTAATAGTATATAACGTTATACGTTATAACGTAATTGTGTATAGCGTTATACGTTAAATCGTAATAGTATATAACGTTATACGTTATAACGTAATATTGTATAACGTTACACATTTTAACGAAATAGTATATAACGATATACGTTATAAGGTATTGCTATATAACGTTAGACGTCATAACGTAATACTATATAACCTTATACGTTATATCGTAATAGTATATAACGTTATACGTTATAACGTAATAGTATATAACGTTATACGTTATAACGTAATTGTATATAGCGTTATACGTTAAATCGTAATAGTATATAACGTTATCCGTTGTAACGTAGTAGTATATAACGTTATACGTTATAACGTAATAGTATATAACGTTAAGCGTTGTAACGTAATAGTATATAACGTTACACGTTTTAACGAAATAGTATATAACGTTGTACGTTATAACGTAATTGTATATAGCGTTATACGTTAAATCGTAATAGTATATAACGTTATACGTTATATCGTAATAGTATATAACGTTATCCGTTGTAACGTAGTAGTATATAACGTTATACGTTATAACGTAATAGTATATAACGTTAAGCGTTATAACGTAATAGTATATAACGTTACACGTTTTAACGAAATAGTATATAACGTTGTACGTTATAACGTAATGCTATATAACGTTAGACGTCATAACTTAATACTATATAACCTTATACGTTATATCGTAATAGTATATAACGTTATACGTTATAACGTAATAGTATATAACGTTATACGTTATAACGTAATTGTATATAGCGTTATACGTTAAATCGTAATAGTATATAACGTAATACGTTATAACGTAATAGTATATAACGTTATACGTTATAACGTAATATTATATAGCGTTATACGTTATAACGTTATTGTATATAACGTTATACGTTATAAAGTAATTGTATATAGCGTTATACGTTATAACGTAATTGTATATAGCGTTATACGTTAAATGGTAATAGTATATAACGTCATACGTTATAACGTAATAGTATATAACTTTACACGTTTTAACGTAATAGTATATAACGTTGTACGTTATAACGTAATGCTATATAACGTTAGACGTCATAACTTAATACTATATAACGTTATACGTTATATCGTAATAGTATATAACGTTATCCGTTGTAACGTAGTAGTATATAACGTTATACGTTATAACGTAATTGTATATAACGTTATACGTTATAAAGTAATTGTATATAGCGTTATACGTTATAACGTAATTGTATATAGCGTTATACGTTAAGTCGTAATAGTATATAACGTTATACGTTATAACGTATTAGTATATAATGTTTTACGTTATATCGTAGTAGTATATAACGTTATGCGATATAACGTAATACTCTATAACGTTATACGTTATATCGTAATAGTATATAACGTTATACGTTGTAACGTAGTAGTATATAACGTTATACGTTATAACGTAATAGTATACAACGTTATACGTTATAACGTAATTCTATATAGCGTTATACGTTAAATCGTAATAGTATATAACGTTATACGTTATAACGTAATATCATATAGCGTTATACGTTATAACGTAATAGTATATAACGTTATACGTTATAACGTAATAGTATATAACGTTATACGTTATAACGTAATAGTATATAACGATATACGTTATAAGGTATTGCTATATAACGTTAGACGTCATAACGTAATTGTATATAACGTTATACGTTATAAAGTAATTGTATATAGCGTTATACGTTATAACGTAA